>NC_044905.1:103902508-104202508 GCF_001633185.2 Quercus lobata | reverse complement strand
GCGACCCAGGGGGGCATGTGAGCCCAAGCCGCACGCGACCCAGGCCGTCGAGCTAGCCCAGGCCGCGCGTGACCAAAGCCGCGCGTGAGCCTATGCTACGCGCGACCTAGGTCGTCGCGTGAGCCTAGGCCGCGCGGGACCCAGCCTTCGTGCGAGCCCAAGCCGTGCAAGACCCAGGCCTTCGAGTGAGCCCAGGCTGCATGCTAGTGAGGTGAGCTCTCTCTCCCTCTGATCTTGTTGTGTTCTGGGATTTCTGAAATTTGTTTTTGGGTATTTTAGTTGGTACATGATACTTCAAATATTTTTTAAAATTTTTTTTGGTTTATAAATCGAGCCTTAGAGGCTCGATTTTCAAGTGGTTACCACGTGGCAAAAAAATGCCACATCAGACGTGATTAGACCATGAAAATCGAGTCTTTGAGATTTATAGGACAAAATCGAGTCTCAAAGACTTGAGATACTAGTAAATAATATAGTTTGGAAACTGGAACTACTAACTAGATAGTTGAAAAATTATGCTTAGTTACCCATTTTGGCCACATTATTGCCTTGGTGGAATGCTTCAGGAGATGTATATACTTGGGGTTTTTTTTTTTTTTTCCATCACACACATTTTAGAACTATACTTCTGCTTTATTACATAATTGCAATGTATAACAAGTCCCAAATTAAATAAAAAAATAGATAATCAAAATGTATTTTGAAATTTGCATCCCCCAACTCACTAGGCAGTGACAAAGATCAAAGATGATGATAGCTCATTGTGTTTTGTAGTCCATTCTAACTGCTTTCCAAGTAAGATTTGTCATTAACCTGTAATTGAAATTGTGGGGGCTATGGCCCAAAAATAATATATTGGGCCTTAGGCCTTGTCTGAGGACACTAACAAGTCCGAGGAGAGAAACATGACTTAGGTGATCTACTTTACAAGCCTCATCATTGGGAGACAAAGGGAAGAAGATCCGAGGAGGAACTTCTCCTTGGACACGGTAAACCCAGACCAAGTGTATAATCAAGTGGTTGAAGTACATCCCCTGAACACGTGAAAGGGAAGAAAGCTTAAAATATCTAAAGAAATGCTGCCACCACCACATTAAATGCATTATAGCTGCTTTTCTGGCCGCATTAATATGGAGAAGACTCCTGAACAGTGTTGCCTTGGCTGCCGCAACTCACAAAGGACTGAAAGGAGTGTCTGATGGAATGGGTGCTCAAGTGGAGGTTCAGATGATCAACAAGTGTAAGGCCCAGATGATCAGAAAGAGCCTATATAATGCAAAGAAGCCCCCATGAAGTAGAGGCGAAGAAAAAGAAAGGGGATAATACTGTAGCATCCAAAAGAATTCTAATGTAATGATCTGTAATCATAAATAATATCCCAAGTCTCCTCAGACAAAGGTCTTTTGACTATAATAGCTTTATTCTTGTTTGTTTGTTCCTCACCTCCATGCAAGCCATTGCTCAACTTATCTAATCCTAGTTCTTTGACCCATACTCCACAAAATTCATTGTATTAGGCTTTTTGGACCAGGATCCCGTGCGGTTCGGGCTTGGGCACCAAACTTTGTCCTTACAATTGGTGTCGTCTGTGGGGAATAACTTGGGTGTTAGTGAGTGTAACGGTTAAACATGGTAGGGTCGAGTCCACACCAAGAAAACCCACGCCAAATCGATCCCCAGCGGACAGAACCCATTGGGCCTCAGCGGCAAAGTAATCCTCCTAACCCTGAGCAAAATCAAGGTAATGAAAGGAATCTAGAGGGGAGTGTACATACTACCCAGACAAGTTAAAGCAATTCCCAAATAGGTAGTCGCATATCCCAAAGACATAACAATCGTCAGACCATGCAACGAGAGATCGATGACTTGAAAAGGAGATTGCGCCATGCACAGCAAAGGCGATCCCCTACCAATTCCGACGTATCCTCTAATGAGGAGGAGGACGTCAGTTACAGGTGGAGATAAAGTACTCCCCCAAGCGAAACCTTCTCTTATGAGATAGAGTAGTGTCGTGGACGAAGACATAAGAGCCCATCTGGTAAGGGCTTAGGTAATGATGCCATGAATAAAACTTTGGATTAGATCTCTAAGTCACCCTTCACGCACAAGATAGAAGGGGCTGGACTACCTCGGCATTTTCACCAACCTACATTCACCATTTATAATGGCCGAATAGACCTTGTGGAGCATGTGAGTCAGTTTAACCAAAGAATGGCCATCCATTCTCGAAACGAGGCTTTGATGTGCAAAGTTTTTCCGTCCAGTCTAGGACCCGTGGTGATGATGTGGTTCAACAGTTTGAGAACAAACTCCATAGATTCCTACAAGCAGCTCACCCAAGCCTTTGGCTCTCGTTTCATTACAAACAGCAGGGTTCCTTAGCCTCTGAGTTCATTATTGTCATTGTCCATGCACGAAGGGGAAAATTTAAAAGTGTACTCGGACAGGTATTGGGAAATGTACAACAAGATGGATGGTAACTATGACGACGTCGCCATCAGTATGTTTAAAAGCGGCCTCCCCACCGAACATTGTTTAAGGAAATCCCTAATTGGTAAACCTGTTACCAGCGTTCGTCAACTTATGGATCGGATTGACAAATACAAAAGGGTGGAAGAGGACCAACTACAAGGGAAAGGAAAGGAAAAGATCATCCCTCACAAGAGGAATGATTTCAGGTTGGAACAATACAGCAATAACCATTCGAGAAGAGATTTTACGGGCCAATTTGGGTCAACCAACATGCAAGTGGTTAACGCCGTATTCAAAGAACCGGTACAACGAGTTTTGGAGAAGGTTAAGAATGAGCCGTTCTTCAAATAGCCGAACAAAATGGCCAGAGACTCCTCAAAGCGCAATTAGAGTCTGTATTGTCAATACCACCTAGACCACAGACATACCACCAAAGACTTCAGGAACCTATGGAACCATCTAGATTAGTTGGTCCGAGAAGGAAAATTGCGGCACCTATTACATCCTTCCAACGGTCATCCGGGTCATGCAAACCAAGAACACCGTAAAGACATATCTCTAGGACCTCCCATGGGCACAATAAATGTCATCCTTGCCGTTCCAGGAAGAACTGGCTCTTTTCCATCCAGGGTAATGTCTGTGGCTCGGCTCTCCACCGAGGACAATGATCGGGAATCCAAAAGGCCTAGGAAGGGAGCCTCACTTGTGTTGGGATTCTTGGACGAGGATAAGATCGGAACCATCCAACCCCATGATGATGCTTTGGTAGTTACACTTAGGATTGGAAGGTTTGATATGAAGAGAGTACTAGTAGACCAAGGTAGTGTTGTGAAAGTAATGTACCATGATCTGTACAAGGGCTAAACCTAAAACCCGAGGACCTAACAGCATATGACTCTTCTTTGGTAAGTTTCGAAGGGAAGACTATTACACCAAGGGGATAAATCAGACTGCCCATATAGATTGGTTCAGACGTGGTGGAGGTGGATTTTATCGTGGTCAACGCCTACTCACCGTACACCGCCATAGTGGCCAGACCTTGGCTCTGTGCCTTGGGAGCCGTTTCTTCTACACTTCACCAGAAGGTAAAATACCCATCAGAGGGCCGAGTAGAGCAGATTATAGGAAATCAAGCCATGGCTAGACAATGCAAGGTGGCTGCCATCTCACGCCAATCCAACGCAGAACCCTTGGTTCCTGCAAGAAAGGACTTATAGCAATCAGCCACCTCGGCAGTACCCGTCGATGAGCCAGCTGAGGAGATAAATTGCAAGAGTCTAGAAAGGGTTACTATTGACAACGACCCAGAGAGATTCTTTCAAGTCGGTTCGAAACTACCCCTCCGAGAGAAAGAGGAATTGATTGGGTTTCTAAGAGAAAATGTTAACGTATTCGCATGGGATGCCTACGATGCCCCAGGAGTTTATCTGAATCTCATTTACCACTACCTAAACGTTAACCCATCCTCTATTCTCAAAAAGCAACCACCCCGACGCCTATCAAAAGAGCATGTCAATGCTGTTAAGGACGAAGTGACAAAACTGAAGAGGGCAGGGGCTATCAAAGAAGTCTTTTACCCCGAATGGTTGGCAAATACAGTGGTGGTAAAAAAGAAGACTGGGAAGTGGCGAGTCTGCGTTCTAGAAAACTGTAGGCCACCCTCGAATGAGCTTCCAAGGTTATCATCAAATACCACTGGCCCCGGGAGATCAAGAAAAAACAGCATTCATGACCCTTGTTGGAAACTACCACTACAAAGTAATGCCTTTCGGTTTAAAGAATGCAGGGTCTACCTACCAAAGGATGATGACTAGAATGTTTGAACCACAACTAGGTAAGAGTATTGAAGTCTACATAGACGATATAATAGTAAAGAGTAAAGTGGTATGTGAGCATGTGAGAGATCTCGAGGTCATCTTTGGCATCTTAAGAAAACACAAACTACGTCTAAATGCCTCTAAGTGCTCATTTGGTGTCGGGTCCAGCAAATTTTTAGGCTATATGGTAACTCACAGGGGAATAGAGGTGAGCCCAGATCAAATCAAAGAAATTCATAACTTGCAAGCTCCTTGGAGCCCAAAAGAAGTCCAGAAACTCACTGGAATGATCACGGCATTGAATCGGTTTATTTCCCGATCTGCAGACCAATGCCATCCTTTCTACCTCCTGATGAACAAGTGGAAAGGATTTGAGTGGTTCGAGGACTGTGCCTTAGCCTTCTAGCAACATAAAGAGTGTCTGTCGCGGCCGCCTATCATGTCTAGCCCTGAGGCTGACGAAGTTCTATTCGCCTACATAGTAGTGGCCCCTCACGCTGTGAGCTTAGTGTTAATACGGGTTGACAGTGGCATACAACGGCCACTTTAGTATGTGAGTAAATCGTTACATGAGGCCGAGGTGCGTTACTTACCATTGGAGAAGGTAATTCTGGCAGTAGTGCATGCTACACGGAAACTCCTCCATTACTTCCAGGCACACACGGTCGTTATCTTAACTCAACTTCCCCTTAGGTTGGTACTCCAGAACGCCAATTACATAGGAAGAATTGCCATGTGAAGCACGCTCTTAGGGGCTTTCGATATTGAATACATGCCTCGGACCTCCATCAAAGGACAAGTTCTCGCTGATTTAATAGCCGAATTTATTGAACCCCCAGTAGAAGCTGTAGCAGAGGAGGAAAACATGGATGGAAAATCGATTGGAACAATTTCTACACAAGAAGTCTCATGGTGGAAAGTCTACGTTGATGGCGCAGTAGACCAAAGGGGATCCAGGGTAGGGCTGGTTCTAATACCATCGAAAAGTCATTGAGACTAGGGTTCTCGGCTACAAACAACGAAGCCGAGTATGAGGTTTTATTGTAGGGAATGGCCATGGTGCATAAAATGGGGGGGAAGGCCTTAGACGTGTTCTCGGATTCTAGACTAGTTGTAGGCCAGGTAAAAGGAGAGTTGGAAGCTAGGGACATAAGAATGCAGGAATACCTTGGATAAGTCAAGCGCTTGCAGTCGGATTCATTAGCCACTCTTGCCACGTCCTTAGTGCAAGGTCTACCCCGAATCATCCTCGTCGAGGAATTGTACAAGGCAGATGCAATCAAAAAGGGCATGGTTTGAATCCATCAAGTCAGAGTGAGTCAGAGCTGGATGGTTCCCCTAGTGAGCTTTCTCAAGGACAATGTATTGCCCGAAGAGAAATTAGAAGTCGAGAAAATACGAAGAAAAGCTCCTCGGTTCTAGCTGTCAGGGGATCACAAGCTGTACAAGTGCTCCCATTCAGGGCCATATCTATTATGCATGCCCCCAGAAGCATCAGAGATGTTACTCGAAGAATTGCATGAGGGAATTTGTGGTAGCCACATAAGAGGAAGGTCGCTGGCACACAGAACCCTCACTCAAGGGTATTGGTGGCCGAGCATGCAGAAAGAGGCCCAAGAATATGTCAAGAAGTGCGACCAATGCCAAAGGTTTGCCCCAAATACCCACCAACCAGGAGGGGTCGTTAATCCCATTTCCAGTCCTTGGTCGTTCGCTCAATGGGGTCTGAATATTGTGGGTCCTTTCCCAAAAGCAGTAGGAAACAAGCAATACTTGATGGTCGGCACAGATTACTTCACCAAATGGGTCGAAACTGAGCCTCTAGCCAACATCAGGGACGTGGATGCAAAGAAGTTCATCTGGAAAAATATCATTACACGCTTCAGAATTCCTCGTACCCTCATCTTGGATAACAACCTTCAATTTGATAATAAGACCTTCAGGAAATACTGCTGCGACTTGGGAATTACGAACCGATATTCCACTCCAGCCTATCCTTATGGAAACGGGCAAGCCGAGGCTGTAAATAAGGTCATAGTTAATGGGATAAAGAAGAGATTGGATGATGCAAAGGGAAGATGGGTGGAAAAACTGCTACACGTCCTATGGACTTATCGAACTACGCCACGACGGTCAACGAGAGAAACTCCTTTTTCTATGACTTACGAGACCGAGGCTGTACTCCCCTTGGAAACTAGCTTTCCAACGTTGAAAACCGGCACCTTTACCCCAAGTAACAACAACAAATTGCTAGAAAGAAGTTTAGACTTAATCGACAAGAAAAGAGAAAAGGCAATGATCCAACTGGCCTATTATCACCAGAAGCTTAAGTATGGGTATGATGCCAATGTAAAACTGAGGCCACTAGGGCCAGGAGACCTAATGCTGAGAAAAATTTTGGGTAGCGCTAAGAACCCATACTGGGGAAAGCTGGGACCCAACTGGGAAGGCCCATACTGCATCACTTCAGTGGCAGGAATAGGTGTATATTATTTGGAAAACTTATATGAGAGAGCTGTACCCTGCCCTTGGAATGTAAATAACCTAAGAATGTATTATTATTAATAAAAGCAGTTTTGCCTACACTATATCTCATGATAACTGCACGTCTTTCGGCTCATTTCTATCCAAGTTTTAAACAGAACCTGAGTCCTGCATGGCTTCTCGGACCACAGGCTTAAGGGAAATTAATAACTTATGGCTTCTATCCAAGTTTTAAACAGAACCTGAGTCCTGCATAGCTCCTCAGACTACAGGCTTAGAGGAAATTAATAACTTATGGCATCTATCCAAGTTTTAAACAAAACCTAAGTCCTACATGGCTCCTCGAACCACAGGCTTAAGGGAAATTAACAACTTATGGCAGCTATCTAAGTTTTAAACAGAACCTGAGTCCTGTATGGCTCCTCAGACCACAGGCTTAGGGGAAATTAATAACTTATAGCATCTATCTAAGTTTTAAACAGAACCTGAGTCCTACATGGCTCCTTGGACCATAGGCTTAGGGAAAATTAACAACTTATGGCTTCTATCCAAGTTTTAAACAGAACCTAAGTCCTGCATGGCTCCTCGGACCACAGGCTTAGGGGAAATTAATAATTTATGGCATCTATCCAAGTTTTAAACAGAACTTAAGTCCTGCATGGCTCCTCAGACCACAGGCTTAGGGGAAATTAATAACTTATGGTATCTATCCAAGTTTTAAACGAAACCTAAGTCCTGCATGACTCCTCGGACTACAGGCTTAGGGGAGATTAACAACTTATGGCTTCTATCCAAGTTTTAAATAGGACCTAAGTCCTGCATGGCTCCTCGGACCACAGGCTTAGGGGAAATTAATAACTTATGGCATCTATCCAAGTTTTAAGCAAAACCTGAGTCCTGCATGGCTCCTCAGACCACAAGCTTAGGGGAAGTTAATAACTTAGGACATCTATGCAGTTTTAAACATAACCAAAGTCTTGCACAGTAGCCTTTACTGCCTAAAGTTCATTACACTGTCCTACTCTTATCACTTGATTATATTGGCAAAACGTTATTGTAAACTTCAACTAAAGGAGCAATCATATTGACTCAAAACAATACAATAAAATCCCATCAACATCAAATAGAAGAGTGAAGAATTAGAGAAAGAGCTTTTATATTAATAAACGGAGATAATACAATACTGTTGGATGAGAAGTCTTTGAAAAAAAAAATATAATACAACTTCTCTTCAAAAAAATAAAAAAAATAAAAAAAAAAAAATAAATAAAAAAAGAGAAAGAGAAAAACCCTAAGTGTTAAGCCTCAGCAGGAGGATCTTCTTTTTGCTCTGGCTGAGAAGGAGGAACATCCTTGGCTTTTGGGTCAACCCTATGACCCTCGGCCTCAGTGATTGTCTCCTTAGAAGGATGAAAGTTCAATAAGTGTATAAAACACTATGAATGTTTAGATCCCCAATAACAAAATTACCAATTCAAGCTTTATGACAAACAATATGTGTGCGGAAAATGAACACAAGCTATAAACAAAATTGGTAAACAATCTAAGCCAATTAAAATCACATCCACAGTAGAAAATAAAAGGCAAAGATTAAGGGAAGAGAGATGCAAATACAAGGACAACACACGATGTGTTATCGAAGAGGAAACCGAAACCCTCGGCGTAAAACCTCTCCGCCGCCCTCCAAGCGGTAAGTAATCCACTAGAAAATGTAGTTGGGATACATGAACAGCAATAGACCCTCCAAGCTTAATCTACCCAGTGTAGCTAAGCTCTCCAACGAGATTGCGCCGAACCTATTTCTTTTCTAGCTTCCCGGATTCCGCTACTTGACCATAGCATCAGCCAATGTGAAATTGGTTCCTTCCTAACTGCTTCCTAAAGCACCAAACAGCCCTATCACAGAAATGGATATGGTGAGAAAAAGTTTTGGTAATAAGCCTCTCAAGGATTTAACAATGGAGAGGAAGAGAGTAGAGGAATTTGAAGAGTCTCTTATGTGAAAATTGTGGATGAATCAATCTTGTTTTTCTTTAGGGTTTCTCTCTCAAAATTCTCTCAAGAAGCTCTCTTTCTTTCGTGGGTATAAGGGTATTTATACTAGGGTGAGAATGGAATGTGAAGAGTCAGGTTTTTCAAAACAGGGCTAGCTCGCGGCTTGACTGAGTCGCGAGTTCCAGCCGTGAGGTAACTGAACGGCTAGTTGTCCTATTTTGTCCTGTAGTGCTCCAGCTTGCATGACGCTTTAACTTCTGGCATGCTTGGCACGTGTGTAGCTTCTAGTGGCTTGCAGCCGCGAGTCACCCACGAGATCCAGTCGCGAGTCCCTGTTTTTCTTGCACACTCTTGAGCATTTCTTCACACTATCTCACTCACTACCCTTACAAGAATCCCACCTAAATACAGGGTTACTAATTGCTGAAATACAAGCAAATTTGGCACGGAATAAAGCCAACAAGCTGGTTGATTAAATTCAACCTTACAATCTCCCCCTTTGGCTATTCCGTGACAAAACTCTAAAACAGACTCTAGACTTAACATGTGAGTTGGGAACAGTTGAACATAACTCACTCACACCTAACTCTAGAAACTGTGAAGCTCTTGAATCATATGAACATGAATCTCCTAAAACACAACAATACACCATGATCATTGTATGCAGAAAAGCATGAAATGCATATGAAGCAGGCATGATGTGATCAAGCAAAGATGGAGTTAAGAATCAAACCATGACTTGATCAAACAAGTAATCACTACAAGGTAGTGACCACAATGCTCATTCACACTTGGAATGAATACTTGGACATACAAGCTAATAAGATCAATGCAAATCACTTGCATGTCCAACACTCAACTAATGCATAATACACTAAGTATATGCATTTAGGAACAATCCTACAAGGGCACAAGAGTGACAGTACTTAAAAGGAAAATGCATGACATTTAATTAGACGTACTGATTTAACAAAGCATAAAGACTGCATAAAGTATGGTACAAACCATAAAACCTACAAAATATGAAAACAAACCCTCAAAGCTTACAAAAGCAACATGGGTACAAACACAAAATACTGAATATAAACTTAAACAATATAAACTAAAAGTGCTTAAAGTTTCTCTCCTTCAAAATGATGAGAAGTTGTGATGCACTTGGAACATATATACTTGTAACCTAAAACATTTGCACAAAACACATTAGACCCTCAAGATAAAGTAAGTAATAAAAGGACAAGTATAATGTAATAAGTAAATTGCGATCAAGTAAACATGATGTGAAACATGTGAGTAACTTGATTATACACCAAAACAGTCATATAAAAATGACTACAATGATCACATAGCATCATCCGAACATGCATTTAATGAAGCACGGTAGCATAGGGATATATGCATGTCCAAAACACAAACATGATACAATACAAGAAAACAAACATATAGAGAAACAAATAAAACAAAGTTTTCTTATTAACTCAATGTCTTCTCCCCCTTGGTATGTGCATCTCCCCTATGGAATATCTCTGCCCTTACAAATGTGCATGAGAAATAGAATTTCTCCCCCTAATGATGTACATAAAAGTCATATAGAAATGATAAAAACACTCCGGCATACCCTGTAGAGTATACTCTCCCCCTTTTTGTCAAGAATAGACAAAGGGTTAAGGAGAAAAGAGGGCAAGAGATGAAGGAACGAATAATGATAATGATGCATGAGGGGTGCGAGATGAATGAGAAAATAAAACTCTATCCTAAGACAAAACAAAGTGCTACAAAGCATAAGGTAAACATGACATGTTAGGATGAAGAAACAAGGTATAGACCAATGCATGACAAGGGTAGCAAAGGTGTGTGCAAAAGGTGGCTATGTGTAATGCATGACCAATGCATGAAAAACATGAAATCCACCCTTAATACATGTTCATTCTGCCACACGGGGCCAACATCCAATGCAAATCAACAAAAGAAACCAATCCCATGAAAAATTTTGACAAAAATTAAGTTTTCCCAACCCCTATAATAAAAATCTCAACTAAGAGTACAAAACTCTCCAAAACATAATCTAAGGATCAAAATTAATGAAAAGAGTTTATAATTACCTTAGAGATGTTAATGGAATGAAAAAACATTCAAATTGGTTGGATTTTAATGTAAAAATATTGAAAGATGGGTTTTAGAGAGGATGGGAGAGGTTTAAAACAAGTTTCCCATGAAAAAGCTCTTTAAAAAGATGATTCTGAGCGTTTCGCGACTGGCTAGTCGCGAGCTAAGTCACAAGTGAGTCGCGAAACCATTCTGTGTAAAACTCGCGGCTTGAACTCACGGCTTGCAAGTCGCCAAAACGAGTAGCCAAAACTGGCAGCTTGTTGGCAGCTCACGCAAGTAGCCAAACTGAGTAGCCAAAAATTCTTATACTTGTTTTTCAAAACAGAACAGTTTAAACAATGAAAAACAAAGTAAGCACTAAACATGAACACAAAGAGTGATAAAAATCACTTCCAAAAACATATAAAATGATAAAAAATCTTTTTGGATTAACCCATATATGATTGAGCACACACACATCACATTTAGACAAGTACAATCTAACAAATGAATAAGACATTTATTGAACATTAGGCATGTGTGTTGTGTGTGTGTATCAAATGTGGAATAGGCTTTAGTCTAGAGTGAAGTTTCAATAATCAATTCAATCAAGTCATACACAACTAGTACTAAGTCAAGTGGTCTATCTCAATTATAGAAATGAACATATATGACCTCCTACAAGAAAATGATTACAGACGATGAAGCTTTTCATTTGCCTTCTTTACAATTCATAACATTTGATCATTTTGAATCAAAACATCTCATTTTGAGATTAATGCCTGAAATTTGTGATATTTCAATTTGATGAACAAGCCTTTGGCTTTTTGGGCATCATACATTTTCATATGAGTCGCTTTCCCTTTTTCCTAGTCGAATACTAGTATGCGCGACGGTTTTTGCAGTACATTATCTCTTTTCATTTTGAGATTTACATTTATTGAGCTCTTTAAGCAATAAAAATAAAAGAGTGGGAAAAGATATAAGCACAAGTTTACGCATGTATCAAAACCAACATGATTATTGACTAATCATTCATGACAAGCTTAAAGATCGATTTACAACAATCACACAAAGATGTCAAGATTTTTCCCACAAAGATCTAAGTGCAAAACTAACAAGTTAAACTCGTAAATGCACAAAGCCATTTGTACAAAGGTACAAGGCCAAACTCATATGTGATATGTGCTCAAACATATACGATCAAACTTTTTGAATTTTTCACTTTTTTTGTGGTTTTAGATTTTTTTTTTTTTTTTTTATTCACACAAAACTGAAATATAAAAGTAAGATCAGAAACAAAACAATGCATACAAATAAATGTAAGATGCACAAAATGCATGAAGATATGACATTTAATGCATGAAGGGTCCTACAAAGATCGAAAGAATTAAATCAAGGACCAAAAAAGCAAAAGCTCAACCATAGGAACCCTTCCTCATCCAAACAGAACAATTGTTTGGAATGAGTGTCTCAAGAGAAGTGAGATGAGGGTTGGAAGAATGAGAACCGAAGATGTACATAGTCAAGGAGTTAAGAGTATTAAACATTTTCTTTAACAACATGCTATTTTCACTCAAAACCGGTTTACTCTTTTTAGCACAATTTCCAAAAAACTCAAATTTTTCTTTTCTTTTGATTCTTTTATAAGCATGAAACTTAGAGCACTGGGGTCTTAGATGACCAAAGACACCACAATGGTGACACACAATGTGTTTAGGTCCACTAGGCCTTTTGGGAAGGGATCTAGCAATATGGTTTTGTTCCCTCTTCAACTTATGACATTGAGGTCTTATATGACCAATCACACCACAATGGTGGCAAGTTGGAACAAACTTAGATCCATCCAAAGCCTTAGGTTGAGACCTAAACAGAGGCTTTGACTTAACAGTCTTTCTCTCCACCTTTTGATTTCTTTTGTGTGGAGGAACGTACACCGATTTGTCCTTAGAGGTAGAATACACAATAGGCATAAAATCGGGTACCACAACATGATTGCAATAAATATTATCATCTCTTTTATCAAAGGGTTCAACAATCAAACACTTGGCATACATCTTAAGAGATTCATTTTCACATTTTAACTCATCAACAAGTTTGTTATACAAAACAAGTTTAGTATCCAAGTCCATATTCAAACATTCAAACTCTTTTAGCTTTTCAAGAGAATCTTCAGCAAGTTTTTTATATTTCTCAATCAATTTGTTGGATTCATTGAGCTTAGTAATCAAATCATCATTTTCACAAAATAACTTGCTCAAATTCTTTTGAAACTTCTTAGCATTTTTCTTCAAGAGTTTGTCATTTGGAATATCAACAACATCAAATGATTCATGCAACATAGCATCACAATCATGAGGATCCACACTCATAGAGGCATTTTCACAAACACGTGGCATGCTACATTTATCATCAACCAAATCGTACAAAGAGACATACAAAGCACAATCCATGGCAAATAAACACAAGAGGTCAAGGATCACATTTACGTATTTAAACCACAACAAGTGTACCCTCTCTAATACCAAATGAAAGTTCAATTAGTGTATAAAACACTAAGAACGTTTAGACTCCCAATAACAAAATTACCAATTCAAGCTTTATGACAAACAATAAGTGTGCGGAAAATGAACACAAGCTATAAACAGAATTGGTAAATAATCTAAGCCAATTAAAATCACATCCACAGCAAAAAATAAAAGGCAAAGATTAGGGAAGAGAGATGCAAATACAAGGACAACACATGATGTGTTATCGAAGAGGAAACCGAAGCCCTCGGCGTAAAACCTCTCCGTCGCTCTCCAAGCGGTAAGTAATCCACTAGAAAATGTAGTTGGGATACATGAACAGTAATAGACCCTCCAAGCCTAATCTACCCAGTGTACCTAAACCTTCCAAGCTTTTTGGTTCAACGAGGTTGCGCCGAACCTATTTCTTTACTAGCTTCCCGGATTCCGCTACTTGACCATAGCATCAACTAATGTGAAATTGGTTCCTTCCTAACTGCTTCCCAAAGCACCAAATAACCCTCTCACAGAAATGGATATGGTGAGAAAATGTTTTGGTAATAAGCCTCTTAAGGATTTAACAATGGAAAAGAAGAGAGTAAAGGAATTTGAAGAGTCTCTTATGTGAAGATTGTGGATGAATCAATCTTGTTTTTCTTTAGGGTTTCTCTCTCAAAATTCTCTCAAAAAGCTCTCTTTCTTTTGTGGGTATAAGGGGTATTTATACTAGGGTGAGAATGGAATGTGAAGAGTCAGGTTTTTCAAAACAGGGCTGGCTCGTGGCTTGGCCTCGCAGCTTGACTGAGTTGCGAGTTCCAACCGCGAGGTGACTGAACGGCCAGTTGTCCTATTTTGTCCTGTAGTGCTCCAGCTAGCATGACGCTTCAACTTCTGGCATGCCTGGCACATGTGCAGCTTCTGGTGGCTTGCAACCGCAAGTCACCCACGAGATCCAGTCACGAGTCCCTATTTTTCTTGCACACTCTTGAGCATTTCTTCACACTATCTCACTCACTACCCTTACAAGAATCCCACCTAAATATAGGGTTACTAATTGCTGAAATACAAGCAAATTTGGCACAGAATAAAGTCAACAAGATGGTTGATTAAATTCAACCTTACAAAGGATCCTTAGACTTGGAGGAGGGCTTCTTCCCTTTGCCCTTACCTTTGCCCTTCTCCCCCTCAGCATCCTCACTTTGGACGGCGACCTGGCCAGAGCCCTTAGTAACTTCGGTTTTGGGGATGGCATCAGGAATAGCTGCAGGCTGCTCAGAAGCTTCAGGGGCATCGGCAGGGACCTCCCAGATCTCTGGAGGGTAGAAGACTTTTTCGGGCAGCCTTCAGGCAGAATCTGCTGGGACACCCACAGCATTGAGAGCTTGACTCCATGTAATGCTGCAGTAGTCCCTGCATACTTCTAACAATTCCTCGGTGAGCCTTGCTTCCGTCTCCTCCACTCCAAGCTAATAAGCAGCCCTTTTCTCTGCCTCGGCTGCTTCCTTGGCTAGTTGGACCTCTTCCTTAGCTTTTTGCAACATGGTTTTGAGATCCAGAATGGCCTGCTTTTCAGTGGCAAGTTTGGTCTCAGTCATGTACAATAGTTAGCGTTGGTCTTCGGCTTGTTTCTCAGCATTTTTCAGGCTAGCCTCAGCGCTCCTACAACTTGTCTCCGCCTCTTTGAACTTCTCAACCAGTTCATGCTGCTCCTGCTTGAGGGCCCTTAGGGTCTTCTCTATCTCGGCACGAGAAAGGGCTTCAACATCAGCCATCTTGCGGGCATCGCGACACCACTCCTCAGCCATAAAGACCTGCTAAGTGATCTGTCCAAAAATCACAAAATGACATGAGTTAGGATATAATATGGCTCAATAATTATGCCCAGAAAGGGATAAGTTGCCTTACCATCGCAAGATCCCTCTTCAGCGACAGAAAGAGTTCATTCTGCGAAAATCACCTATAAGCTTCCATGTCCCTAGGAAGGAGCATAGGCTGCTTCAAGGCTTCAGCGATGTACCCTGCTCAACCCCTATTGTACTTTCGGACTGAGGCATTGTAAGGAATTGCTGCTTCGTCCACCTCGAGCTGAGGGCTCCAAGTACGTGGTGGGATGCGCACTTCAGCCCGTTCTAGCTCATCTCGGTTCTCCACAGATGGAGCCTTTTTGTCCTGAGGCTCTCAGGTCACTTTTTGTTGTTTCACGCCCTGGCGAGGACCCACCTCGCCTTCCTCAAGGGACTCGACCGGCCTTTTCTTCTTCAGGTCGGGATTGACTTTCAGGCTGAGATCGGTAGGGACCTGTAGGGGAGCAGGAGGAAGGTTGGAGGGAGTCTGGGACTTAGTGGGCGCCTTCGAGGTTTGCCCCTTACCTCGAGCAGCCATAAACTCCCGCAAACTCTTATTGCATTTGTTTGAGGCCATGTCGTCCACCTCTTCGTCGGAAGAATCGTCTGGGCAGGCAATAATAAGAAGAGGAATGCAAATTGCCAAGTTTCTATCAGGCTCACCCTCGGCGTCTGAGAGTTCAATTAAGTGGGCTTTTGGGTTATCCTCTTCAAAATAGAACTCGTCTATCTCCTCCTCTAGTGAAAGACGAGATGACTCGGTCTCCTCTTCAACAAACGCTGTAGCTCCAAGATTTTCTTATAGAGGTAGTTGTACAGCTGGTTGAGGATTCTGAAGAATTGGTAGGGTAACCGATGGAAGATCCCTTTGAGCCAAGAATCCCAACTTCGACACGTCAATCCGGGCTAACCTTGTGCTACCCGCTCTTATTGATTGGCCGACGTCCAAAAAGGTACGGGATAAGGGCTCGTAACCCAAGATCAAGTGAGCAGCACACAGTTGTTCGTCCTCATGAACAAAGATCTCTGACCTCAAGAGATAGTTGAAGGCTTGAACGTTTGTATGGCTTAGCCGAGGAGCAATGTGGGCTGTATCTGCAAAACAGCCGAGAAGGGAATTGTAGTTAGGTTGTTAAAAGGACATTTTCTAAATAAAAAAAAATAAAAAATAAAAAAATAAATAAAAAAGAGAAAAAGTTCAAATTTCCAAGCGAAAGGAATAAAACTAAAGGGTTAAATCCCCTTCCCAAGGGATTGATCCTAGAGGTACCACACCTGGATCTCCTGCCCGAGTTGGACAATGAAGACCGTCGCTCCATTCCCCCGAGGCAATCAGGTAGTCATCCTTCATACCCTTATTGGACTTAGGAAGACAGGAGATTAGCCTAACGACCTCGAATCGAGATTTAAGGTAGTACCTCGCTTTGTTAAGATGGTGGCACTCGTACATGTGAACCACGTCGTGCCATGTGAGACCTAAGCCCAAGCAGGTAATCCCGGGCAATCCTTTGCATGGGAAGCGTCATTCCTCCCTCTATAAAAGCAATCATGTGAATGACGACTTCACCCACTTCTCTATTGGTCAGTACTCGATCCTTAGGACAATAAGTCAAAACCACTCCTGGCGGAATGCGGTGCTTAGCTCTAAAAGCCTCCATGGCGATGGATGTATCTACTAAACGCTGGAATTTACCCATCAAGATGAACTGAAGGGCCGAGGAGGAATGTCGAGATGAAAATGGGGAAACGTAAAAGAATAGGAACTTACGGGTATCCGTACAATAATCTCTGAAGCTTTCAGAGATCCTCTCAAGAAAAAACTTCTTACAGTAATGTCTGTGGGAACTCAAAGGTCTGGTGTGTTTTAGGAAGACTGGGCACTGAAGTTCTCTAAAGTTCTTGGATGTCTGTAAAAAAAGAAAGGCAAAAGAGTTTCTTCAAGGCTTTATATAGCAGGAAAGGAGGGGAAAGGTTGCTCCCGCTCAAAATTCTAGAAGGACTGTCAGCCGTTGGATCTATGCTTCGCCGTTGGATGGGGGAGCACAAAGCCGCCTGGAGCAATTAATAGCGCCTCATAATCTACAACGTGTCAGAAGCAACCACTCCCACACGTGTGAACTAAAAGTTAATTGATCTTATCTCTCCAAAAAATCAAAACCCCGCTTTTCTCCTTGGATGGAGAGAAAAACCGGAGTTTTGAGGGGCTATGGCCTAAAAATAATGTATTGGGCCTTAGGCCTTGTCCGAGGACACTAACAAGTCTGAGGAGAGAAACATGACTTAGGTGATCTACTTTACAAGCCTTATCATTGGGAGACAAAGGGAAGAAGGTCCGAGAAGGAACTTCTCCTCGGACACAGTAAACCCAAACCAAGTGTATAGTCAAGTGGTTGAAGTACGTCCCCTAAACACGTGAAAGGGAAGAAAGCTCAAAATATCTAAAGAAAGGCTGCCACCACCACATTAAATGCATTATAGCTGCTTTTCTGGCCACATTATCGTGGAGAAGACCCCTGAACAGTGTTGCCTTGGTTGCTGCAACTCACAAAGGACTGAAAGGGGTTTCTGATGGGATGGGTGCTCAAGTGAAGGTCCAGATGATCAACAAGTGTAAGGCCCAGATGATTAGAAAAAGCCTATATAATGCAAAGAAGCCCCCATGAAGTAGGGGCAAAGAAAAAGAAAGGGGATAATACTGTAGCATCCAAAAGAACTCTAATGTAATGATCTGTAATCATAAATAATATCCCAAGTCTCCTCGGACAGAGGTCTTTTGACTATAATAGCTTTATTCTTGTCTGTTTGTTCCTCACCTCCATGCAAGCCATTGCTTAACTCATCTAATCCTAGTTCTTTGACCCATACTCTACAAAATTCATTGTATTGGGGTTTTTGAACCAGGATCCTGTGTGGTTTGGGCTTGGGCACCAAACTTTGTCCTTATAGAAATATTGTGCCATTCACATATGCTGTGTAAGCAAAACAAGCAGATTTCAGTCCAATAGTCCTAATTTTGGAATTTTTATTTAAAACTTTTACATATGAAAACTTTGATGGACATGGTGTATATGGGTTTTATTTAATGAGAGTAGAATTCGATGGATAAATTTTGCCAATTGGAAATGGATAAACTTGCGGTAACTTATCAGAAAAAAATTCCATTAAAAAAAAAAAAAAACTTTATCCAACATTTGTATTAAGTTATCTATTTTGGCCAAAGAGGTGGGTTAAAACTTTAAAACATGGCTTAGTATCTGTGGGGCCCAACAATTCGTGGACTAGGCCCATTTGCCCTTAGAGAGTCCGAAGGCCCAATCCGAGGAGAGCTGTGACCCAAGCTCTACAACGCAGAGCACAAAAGAATTTTGGGAGGCAGCCGAGGACAGTGTAGTCCTCGGCAGATCCATAGTCCCACCAGAACAAAGGCGTGAAACTGGTACAGGGACGAATTCGTAAGGAGATCCAAGATACCTTGGGGAGGTTATCCTTACTACCCCTCCAGATAAGACCCAGCACCTGACAGAGCCGCACTCTGCAGCTTTATCAAACCATCCCCAACAATTCCGAGATTGGACTGATGGGACAAATGTCAATGTTTGTAAAGACTGACCCTACACGTGGACGAAGGATAACGAATGCAGACGAGTATAAAAGAAGAAAGTAAGTAAATCGAAGAGGGAGTCAGCCCACCTCCGAAAAAGGAGGATCACATGGGGGAGAACATCTCAACAACACCGGACTTCACTAAAGAAAGTCCGTCGTTGGATAACCGGGGTTAGGCCTCAATGGTCCTCGGATCAACTCCAAGGAGTCCCATACCATAGGATGCGACGTCTTAGGACCTAAATGTTCAGGCCCAACTCCTTTTTCTACCTGAATTCCTCTAAAACCAGGATCGGACATCGCCCTGTGACCAGCGGCTAGCTTTTTAAGCCCACTCTCTACAAATTATATTGTGAGAGATCTTCCGTGCGCGAGCCCAACATCCTTATTGGGCCGCCAGAGAATCGTGTCCTTACAGTATCCATTTGGCAAAAATTATTTTTTTACTATTCAACTTATTTTTGCTATTATTCATGAACCCCACAGCATTTTTTGGTATTATTCATAGGTCTCACTGTACTATTTTAACTTTTACCTTTATTTAATTTATCAAAATTTTTTAGAATTCTCAAAAAAATTATCTTAGGTGGGCCGGGGTTGTGTTTTAGTAATTAGAGGAAGAGTTTTTTATTTTTTATTTTTTTAAAGTAGGTAACTGTGTAACTGCATGGTTAGTGGTAGACAGTTTTTTTTTAACTTTTTTTTTTACTAAAGTTAATAATTTGTATTCATTATAATTTATGATTGCTACATTTTCTAATCATAAAATACCTAGAGGTGTGATGAGTGTTATGCGTTTGTGGATGAAGTTGGGTTTTTTGAAGCAGTAATTGACATTGTAGAGCGATCCTATTTTCTAAGTCTTCTATTAAAACTAGCCTTTGAGCACGTGCATTAGAGGCTTTTCTATTTTTTTGGAAAAAAATTAATAATTTGCATCCATTATAATTTTGGATTACTATTTTTTTTAATTACAAAAAAAAAAAAAAAAAAAAAAAAAAAAAA
Organism: Quercus lobata; assembly: GCF_001633185.2. Lineage (NCBI taxonomy): Eukaryota > Viridiplantae > Streptophyta > Magnoliopsida > Fagales > Fagaceae > Quercus > Quercus lobata. The sequence continues at coordinate 104,182,696 of NC_044905.1, read as the reverse complement.
AAAAACCTAGGGTGTGATGAGTATTATGCATTTGCAGGTGAAATAATTTTTCATCACACCCCTAGGTTTTTTTGTAGTTGGAAAATGTAGTTATCTCAAATTATAATAGATATAAATTATTAATTTTTTTTCTAAAAAAAATAGAAGAGGCTCTTTAGGTATTAGTTTTCTTTTTTTTGGCCAAAGAGGTGGGTTAAAACTTAAAAACATTTATTAATCTTAAGGTAGTGGTGTTGTGTTTTAGTAAATTAGAGGAAGATTTTTTTCAAAAAAGTAGGTAACCGAGTAATTGCAGGGTTAGTGGAAGATAGTTTTTTTACTCTTTTTTAGGAAGTGGGGAATTTGGGGATAGTTCCTAAAAACGCTACCATAAGACCATGTTAATTCTACTGCTCACAAAAAACACAAACCGTTCCTATCAAAAAAAGAAAAGAAAAATAGACTTTAACTCTTCTTCTGCATCTACATCTCTTACAGTGACAATTGAGACAAAGTGTGTGCGGTGTTCGTATCAGAAATAAGAATGGCTGGTGAAGAAGAGGGTCCTGCAATCGGTATTGATCTTGAGGCGATGCACTCATGCGTGGTAGTGTGGCAACGTGATCGTGTGGAAATAATAACCAACAAGCAGGGCAACAAAATGACGCCTTCCTATGTTGCCTTCATTGACAATGAGCGCTTGATAGGTGATGCTGCCAAGAACCAAGTTGCTAGGAGTTCTACCAACTTCATCTTTGGTACTCTTCTTCTCCATACATTTTTATTCAGTTTTTTTTTTTTTTTTTTATATTTTTCTTTTAATTTTGTTTTTAGGAAATAGAAATAACATACATGTGGATGAATTAAAGAAGCAAATTGAAAATATGACTTCAAAATTTCAAATATAAAAGACTACATGTTACCAACCTTAACTAATTTATTGAGAATTTATGTTGTTAGTTTTTCCTCTGCAGCCTTAACATATACTACTTCTGCATATGATATGTGTTTTTTTATTTTTTATTTTTTTATTTACAAGATAGAAACTCTATTCTAACCTAATCTAAGTGTATATGTGTGTGAAAGCTCCCTCCTGAAGACTTGAATCTCGGCCCTTTCCCCCCACACTCCACAACAAGCACTTATACTTATGAAGTGACCATTGCACCAAGGGTGTGCGGTGGTTATGAAATGTGTTTTGATTGCATGAGAAAATAACAATGAAATCAACTTGACAAAATTTACTAAACTAAATTTTTTTGTGTATTGATGAGTTAGGTTGGGTTGATTTTTTTTTTGTTTTTTGTTTTGTATTTAGCCTTGACATAAACTACTTCTGCATATGATATGTGTTTTGACTGCATGAGAAAAGAAAAATGAAATCAACTTGACAAAATTTACTTAATAATGGGTTAAGTTGGGTTGAAATTTTTTTAGCCTTGACATATACTGCTTTGTGTTTTGACTGCATGATAGAAGAAAAATGAAACATTGGTTAATATTTTATTCTTATCAACCAATATAAGAATATGTTTATACAAACTTTTTACATTTTCTGAAGGGGTAAAATTCCCAAAGTCAACAATGGGCCTTGGGCCCCGCATGGAGCCCAACCATGACCAAAAGGGGAAAGGGGGACCAAAAGACTTCCAGCCCAATCCTGTTGAGCCCAGCTTATTTAAAAAGACGTCCGAGGAGGAATGTCTCCTCGGACACACAAATACGGGCCCAATGTGCGCCCCCTCCACAGTGAAGAACCATCCCAAACAAACGTGGGTAGTAGGATGAGCCTCACACAGCAGGAAAAAAGAGGAAAATGTAAGACGTCCAGGGAGAAACCACAACTGCCGCATTAAAAGCAAGGAAGCTACTTTTTCAGCCGCATTAATGTGGAGAAGACAGGCGAACAGTGTTACATTGGCCAATGCAACTCACAGAAAGATAAGGTGGATGTCCGATAGGACAGACACTCAAGTGAAGGTTCAGATGGTTAACAAGTGTAAAGCTCTTATCAATTTAAGGAGGCTATATAAGAGAAGGAAATCTCCATGAAGAGGGGATCGGAAAATTCAGAGGGAAAAAAGAGAGAGAGAGATTAAAGAATTCTGTAATCTTTAATCAGAGCAAGAGGTGCACTCATACGTCTCCTCGGACCGGTATCCTATGAACATAAATGAAATATTCTCATGTTCAGACTGTTGCATGGCATACAGCTAATTAACGTTCACTTCGTCCAGCCCTAGTTCTGTAACCCGCTTTCTACAAATTCATTGTCTAGGGTCTTTTGGGCCAGAACCACTTACTTGCTGGGCCTGGGCCCCAAAAACTGACCCTACATTTTCCATTATAATGCATTTGTAGGTGAAATAATTTTTTCATCACGTCCCTAGATTTTTTATGATTGAAAAATGTAATAATCCCAAATTATAATGGATGCAAATTATTAAATTTTGAAAGAGATTAAATGTTACTCTATAGTTAATCCACCCTCTCACAAATCACGATTAGGTAATTCTCTTTCCTCTCATGCTCTCTTACTTTTAATTTCATTTTCATTTTCAGTTTTTTTTTTCATTTTTTATTTTGTGACTCATATTGATATAATTTTTCTAAAAGTTATTTTTTATTTATGTATTTTGATAGAGAGAAGACACATTTTGAAAGAGATTATCATTGAGTGATTAGATTGACTGAGGAATAGTTGATGATGGTGATGAATAGGAGACACAATGTTACATTATCCCTTATTAAAGAGCCCAGATTAATATTACAATTTAATTAATCTTACAAAACAAAAAGACGATAGATAGATAAATACAGTAACTGGTAGTGGCAGCGGTAGCGGTAGGCTAGCATACCATTTAAATTTAAATTTAATCCAACAAGACAGGAAGGAAGGAAAGTTATTTGAAGAAAAACGCTTTTGCTTTTCCAAAATCCAACACCGACAATAATAATAATAATAATTTTAAGGAAATTGATTCTTTCTATCATTTAACATCTGCCAACGGCTTCTCAAAAAAAAAAAAAAAAAAAAAAAAAAAAAATCATCTGCCAATGTGTTCCCCATGGCCCATGGGAATTTACCACCTCATTCCAACACATACATACTGTTAAATTTAGCTTTATATAAAATTGATTTTTTCTTAATGGGTACCATGGGAATATATTTTCTCCATAATATTGCTGGTTATTATTAGATATTCACTCCGTCTCACTTTGTTTGTCCTTTATTCCATTTTGGGATGTCCCAAAATATTGTCCTGTTTCTAAAAATAAAAGTCATTAATTTACAAATGTTCCTATTATACCCTATTAATTTACTAATTCAATTTTTTGATAAATTTATTTAAGGGTAGTTTTGGAAACTTATATATTTTTAAAAGGTAGACAAAATAATAAATAATATTCCCTTAAAAAGTTTGACTTTTCAAACAGGACAAATAAAGTGGGACGGAGGGAGTACTTTAGAAGTATATTTTCTCCATTTCATATGGTGGGTGATACTCTCGAACTACCTAATAAATTTTCTATGGTTAGTATGTATGAACCGAATATTTTTTTTGGTATACCCACTGTTGTATAATTATTAAATATTATCTTCTTCATAGTTTCCTTCCTATAATATGCTTTTTTTTTTTTTTAATTAATTGATTTTGCTGCTTTAATATCTCCTTTCCTTTCCTTTGATTAGGACACAACTCTGCCACGCTCTGATTGTACACTAATTTTACTGCCCACTGTGAATTGTTACAATAAATGAGGAGGCAAAAAGAAATTGACCCCAGTGCCCAATCCTAGAAGCTAGAATTAAAATACGCTAATACCTAATTTATCTTCCTTCTTTCTGTGTTCTGATCTTTGATTCACTTATTATTTTTTATCAGTCACGATTAAATTACTCGACTGTTACAAAAATTTATGACAGCATGTTTATACGATACGCATACGCCTCATCTTCTCCTGAGCTCTCAATAATATCTAATCTAAGTCAGCATGAAGCTCAGCCCGAGAGGCCAGGCCAGGCCTTGCCTTGGGGGCCCATCGGTATCACACAATCTCATGCCCATGGGCCATGCCTAATTGTGCGACCTCCAACTTTACTTGCCATGTGTATGGGTCTTGGATGAAGTGAGCCAATATTAACCCTTCCCTTCCCTTCCCTTCCCTTCACTCGGAGCCTTATTTAAGGGCATTATTAAGTAAATCACCAGGACGCCTAATACCTAATACCCCTTTTCCTAGTAGATAAAATTATTAACATATATAGAATAGTTTAACGGTAAGCACTATTACCAAAATTTGAAGAAGATTAAATACTATGATTAAAACTTGCATTGAATCAGAAAGCCACGCCCTTTGTCATGCACATTGCATGTGCATGATCCTGTACTTTCATCGGGTTTTGCCACCTCACTTCTTAATGTTGTATACAGTCTTATGTAAACTCAAGCTTCTGTTTTGTAAATCTTCTTTTCATTTTAATATAAAGCCATTTTCAGACCAAAAAAGAAAGCCATTTTGCAAAGCTTTGAGTTTTAAACCATCTCCTAGATGGAAAGCCACGCATCATACAATTAAATGAATGCGGCACTTCAGCTCACTACTCTCTATAGATTTTTTTCTCAAATGCAAGTTAATAAATTTCCTTCACAAATGTCAAATGTGGATGGTTAAATAAGCACCTCACAAATTATTACCCAAAAAAATAAATAAATAAAAAGATCCTCAATCTTTCTTAATTTACCGGTCTTTCTAGCCAACTGGTATGTCTCATCCTTTCCAAGGACAAGATCCACATCTAAACTTGTTACTGCAGATTTTTATTTGGCTATTAATGAATTGTAAAAGAGTTTCTAAGGAAGTCCTAACACATTTCTGCTAGAAATATGATATTTTATTGGTGTACAACAGGAAGAAAACACAGGTAAACAAAACTATAATTTTAGCGGATACAAAAGCAAACTGAACTTCAAGGACTTCAAACAGGTAACCAAACCATTTATTGTACGTATCACCTCACCATCCATTATTATTAACATTATTCCACTGTGTTCCTTAAGGTGACAACCTTCATCACAACACCTTCATACAAATATGCTTCAAAAAGCTCTATCTCGAAGCTTGATCATGTGGCACTTTATGCTGCAATTTTGAAATTGGAAGCATAATTTTATTAGAAAATAAAGTTTCAGTTCAACAGGAATGACAATTTCAATCAAATTCAGATATTTTTCTTTTTTATAACCAGCACTATTATGCAAAAGACCAATTGAAACAATATATGTTAGCCCTCTATTATGCAACGCACACAGATATATATATATATATATATATAGTCTGCTGTTGTTGTTATTCTTGTTCTTGTTCTTGTGGTCTTAGTTACAAATGGTGTATCTTTTTGTGATACTACATCACTTAATAACTTTTAATTAGGTTAACATTTTTTCAAGTCTATCATTGTATTACATGTCCTCCATATGCTTATCATCATGCATGCTAAATTTCCTATTAATCTAATATCATTTACTATACAATAAAACATTTATTTACCATAATTTTGACCATGTTTTAGATGAGGTAGTTCATAATTTCCAATCCAACATTTGAACCTAACTCTTATATATATATAACAAATATTCTAGACACAACTAATGGATAAGAAAGGGCTAGTAATTTCTGATTTCAACAATGTTTCTCCGTACCTCCTCAACCCATTGGTTTAACTAGCACTTGTCAGAGGAGTATCAGGCTGCTTTTCTGGCATAGCATCTTGAAAAGCTGGTATCTCATTGTATGCCTCATTCAACCTGGATAAGACAGGGAATTGAGTCTGCATGGGAAAAAAAAATTGTCAGCAGATACAGATACAGAAATGGACTTTAAAGCACACCCTAATTTCAAGATTACTGAAAAAAGGTGTGGATGAAGAAATTGAAACATCTCAAACCAGAAGCAAGATTTACGCTAGCAGAATAAGACTACAGATTTTTCCTACTACTGTAATCCCACAAACTATTTTTGATACATCAATAGTTAGGGGTGGGGGGATTTGAATCATGGTTGGAAACACTAGAAGGTGCCAATTGAGCTACAAGGCTTTTGAAAACTGTAATTCTACAAACTGCTGAGGCCCAAGGTGAAAAAAGAATTTGGTGTTAAAGCAGATTGAAGATTAAATTAGTATATATAATGAAAAAAATTACATTATATTTAAATTAAATATATTTTTCTACAAATGGTACTGGCACAATAATTATAGAGCAAGCACTACCATGTCCATCTTGAACCTTTCAACCGCTGAACGAATCTGAGGCGCTAGAAACAAATCTGCCTGCAAATAATTGTCAATACATTGCATTACATTTTGAAAAAAAACCTTAATTCATGAATTAATTCCATCCAAACTATTCTTCCGAGCATTTCAGGAAGTGAAATTCTACTATGCCATGCAATGTGGAACTAAAACATGTTGAGTATACGACTGACTTTAGTACAATTATATAAATTCATATACTTATGTCAAAAATGTAATGCTTAGAATTGAGTTTAGTGCCATCATGTCTCATAATCCACGTTTTGGGTTTGGGAGAAGAACCATGTTCCGATTGCAATCTTATAGATTGAGGAGTGTGTTCAAATATTTTATACAGTGTTCTGTTGGCAGTTGATCTCAATACTTATGGTTGAAATAACATTACAAGCAAGCAGAAGAAAATCCTTGTTTGGTTGTAGATATTAGAACAACTTCACGGTGCTTGGCAACTTCAGTAGCAAATCCCTAGAAATATTGGAATATTTTGGTAGTAAAATGAAAATTCAGAGCGATGCAGATGCTTTTAGTATTTTCTCTGTGCAGCAGCCAATTTTATATTTAGATTCAACAGATTTATGGTGCATGATTGTGTTTTAGGTTAGGTACTTTGTACATTCAATGTGGATAGAGAAAAAGAAGAAAAGAATCCTTAAAACAGAAGCAGCATAAACTATAATCAAGTTTACAGGCACAGACACAGATGAAACAGGAAACCAAACCAGGAAAACTTCGTCTCCAGTTGCAAATCTTCCAGCATAGTCTTTTAAAAGCCTTTCAAGTGCTGAAACATATGAAAATAATAATCGAAATAGACTCAAACCCATTGAGGAGCAGAAATCATTGCTTGGTGGCACATAAAGTTCACATGTGACAGGAATTGCCAGGGAGATTTGGAGACATGAACATTAATCTGATTGTCCAAATAAACAAAGAGCACGATCCTTTCACCAGATTAGTCAAAGCTTACCTACAAAGCCTTTTTCAATATGATGTTTAGCAAAAGCAAGTTGCTGTTGCTCATCAGGACTAACTTTTTCCTTAATGTATTTCTGTAGATAGGAAAAGCACAAAAATGAACTTTATATCATATATGTTCTAACAATTTCGTGAAAAATGACATCTAAATTTTAACAGAGGGGTATATAACCACAACAGTCTCACTCAGATATATACCAGTGTAGCCAGATTTTGAAGAGGCTGTATGCTTGAGGAAACAATATTGGCAGCCTACATATCCAGTTATAAAAGCAACCCCATTAGTGTCTAAATCTGAAACATACTTGCCAAAACATGTGTGAATATTAGCAAAAATGGATACGATACAACAAAGAATTATGCCTGATTAGATCAGGAAGCTCAAAACATTATACTATATCCTCAAGGCTGGAAAAGAAAGTAAAGCCAAAGAGGGATTTTCAAACATATTATCCAACATGTAAAAAAGAACAACACTAGTGTTATTCACCATGTGAGACACAATTCCTTGTAGGTATGCTTGCAAGGTTGTTTGGAAAATAATACCCCCCATTTGCTTTTGAAATAAAGAGTGTCCAATTCAAAGTGAAGATTTAGTATTTAACAAATCTAGGGGCGAACAAGATGCCACCTCATTTTTGGCATAGCCATCCTTTTCAATGTGTACCCCAGTTTGCTTAGCAAGTGAAGTAGGCTTTATATACATTCTTCAATGTAAATTATTTGCATAAGTTTCACCAAAATAGAATTTGAAGCAGACACAATTTTCAAGCTATTAATGTGGCAAAAAATGATAGAGACAGTTCCAAGTGCAATTATATGCCATCAGCTCTTTGCAGCCACATGTCGTGAGTACTATTTCTCTCTTTACTCAACTCCTGATACTCTTTTTCCTTGGAAACTTGTGTGGCGCTCAAAGATCCCTCCCAGGGTTGCTTTCTTCTCGTGGACTGCCGGCTTAGGAAAGATTCTGACTCTTGATATTTTATGGAATAAGGGAGTTACAGTTGTGGATTGATGCTATATGCGTAAAAGGCGTGGGGAATCAGTGAATCATCTTCTTCTTCATTGTCCAATTGCTTCTGAGTTTGGTCATCTATGGGTTATGCCACAAAGTGTTACTGACCTATTTTCAGCTTTGCAAGGTCCTTTTTGGTAAACATCGAGAGATGGATTTGTGGAGGGCTGTGCCACATTGTGTCTTATGGTGTATTTGGAGAGAACAGAGCACAAGATGCTTTGAGGGAATAGAATGGGCTATTCTTGAGTTAAACTATTTCCTTCTCCACTCTTTACTGGATTGGAGTTGTGTTTTTTATTCTTTTCCATGTTCTAATTTGTTAGATATGCTTGATCATTGTAATTTAAGAGATTGATGTACATGGGTATTTTGATTAATAAACTATCGTTATTTATCAAAAAAGAAAAGAAAAAAAGAACTGTTACAACCTCAGTTTGTTGATGCTTTTTATGGTGTGAGCATCAATTAATTGTACATAAAACTTACCGGAGATTGATGTACATGGGTATTTTTATGATTAAGAAAAGTGTAAAATCCAAAAAGAATGGAAAAAAGAAGGTTAAAAATGAGATGAGTGTAATTAAGTTAAAGGCAGTATGTTGATACCTGGAAATTGATGGATTTTTTGTGAAGATCCTGAGGTAACAAAGGATGGTGGTGGGGGTACTTTTCTTCTAAATACTGTGTAAGTTAGTTAGTTAGTTAAAAATGTAAGAAGAATTGATGATAAATAATAATAGGGAAAGTAGAATGAGAAAAAGAAAGAGATACGAACCAGTAAGATGGCAAAAGAGTCGGAAAGCACCAAGTCCCCATCGACAAGCACGGGGACATAACCAATAGGATTGAGCTTTGTAAACTCTTTTTAGTTACACCATACATACATACATATATGCATACATAATTATTAATAAATAAAAACAATAATAGAAAGTAAAGTAAAGGTCATCTAACTCTAATTCTATTCTCACCGGGGCTGAATTGCTCTCCCTTCACCAAGTTAACTGCTTTGTACTCATATTCCAGCCCTAATCATCATCATCATCATCATCATCAAAAATTAAGATAGATTGAAGAATTAATAAATAAATAAAGAGAAATAAGTAAGAAAGAAAGTACCTTTCAAGTTGAGGGCAATACGAACGCGGAAGGAACAACTGCTCCTCCAGTATGAATACAGTTTCAGCTTCAATTCACTTTCTTTCTTATTATCACCGCCTACGCTTGCCTAACCCATAAAATCATTTCAATTCAATATATTTTAGCAAACAAACCATATAGATAGATAGATAGATATATTCAGTAGTACCATATTTCAGTAAATTTGGTTTTGGTAAAACAGAAGACTTCTAATTCTTAACGACGGAAAGCCGCCGGCGATTTTGTTGTCATCTGATTCTGATTAATAGATATTAATAAGAAGGAAAGGAAATATGTATGTGTGATAATTACAATTAAACCGGCGCCCAGCCCAGCCCAGCCCAGCCCACAAAAAATAAGGAACAAAGATTCCTTTTCTCTTTCTCGTACTCCGTAGGAATAGCCAAATAATAATAACTAGTCGCTAATCCGTGCGATGCACGGGAAAATTAATAACTAAGTTCTAAAATAGTGTTATTTATTTATTTTTAATAATGTTAAATAATACATGAGTATTTATAAAAGTTCAAATCTCTTAAAACACTATACCAATATGGGAAATTCAATTGCTTTGTTCTAACCAAGTACAAAGTTAAAAACAACATCTAACTTTGTATAACTTATTTGTACCTTTAGTTAACAACCTCAAACTACTGGTAGGCATCCTACATCTATTATCAATTGCAGCCTTTCTTTCATGAACTTTAAGGTCTCTATCATTTTTTTTAACATAATCCCTTCTATTATTCAGTCTGTTTGCAAAATCCTGGTAATCCTGGTTGTTTATTCCTTGTTCTTGTCATCATCAATGTTGCTTAAAAAATCACATTTAGGAGTATCATTTGTAAAGTCATATATGGTGCAATTAGTAAACAGAAGAAAGGGAGCACAACATGCAAACACAAGAATGCTTAACATATCTTTATATAAACTACATCCATTTAAATAAATAAATAAAAAACATATTAAAAGAAAATCATTAAGGACCTTGAACTTGGTGAACTAAGGTTATAATGTTATTACATAATGTTATTCATTAGCCCTGTCTCAGTCTTGTGTGCACTACAAGCATCTAATTGTTCATTAGTAGAAACTCCATCTCATGTAGACCAGGCATTATAAAAGTATACATCCTCAGTCTTGTGCCCTTTGAAAGGTAAGAGAAATACAAAAGAAACTCACCAATGCAACCCTTTTCACCTTAACTATCAAAAGAATAAAAGTTAGACAACCTTAAGCTAAACTCTCTCAATCAAAAAAGGGGAAACATCGATGTGATATTCCTTTTTGTTAAAAGGAGAATAAACAGAATAAATATTCCAAAGTAAAAATTAACCTGAAAGATTCCATGCCGCTGATGAGTAGTATAATTAGTCCAGTTCATCACCAATCAAAATGAAAAGCCATCTTTCTCCTTAAAATTCATAAGCTGCAATAAAGGAGTTGTTATACATTCTCTAAATCCTGTATATTATAATCTATTGTAAATTGGAAAGAGATATATTCTCCTGGAGATTCAAGATACGATGAGAGGGAAAACTATTATCAAATTTGATGGAAATGAAAAAGAATATCATAACATTCTTAGGTAAAACTAAAACATACAGTTTTTTGGATAGAAATTTCATGGTGTGAAATTTCATCAACAAATTTAGAACTATTGATTCAAAACCTAACGATAATCATTCATGTTGACTTCTAAAAGTTCTACAAAATGACAATGTTACAATAGCAAAAAAAGAAGCAATGTCAATAAAAAAATGTTCAAGCTTAAAGAAAAATTAAAATTGAAGTCATATGGACTTACCCCTCCATGTGCAAGAGCAATGGCCATGATAGTTGCAATTGACCACATATATGAGACAAATAACTTTTTATTAAGCAATACCCATCAAGGTTTGCAGCAAATTGAAGAAATTTCGTTCAACATAAAGCAAGAACCATCCAAAATTACAATGAAAGAAGTCCTCAACTCAGAGATAAATAGCAATACAGAAACCCCACTTACTTTGCCTTAAAATAATCTTTCATTAAGACCAAGCCATATGTAACTGATAGTAACACCAAAGGCCAACTAAACATAAAATATACCAAACAAATGAGGGTTCCTTGTTCATGAAAATTGTTCTATAAGGCTTCCAATTCAAACAAACATTTGGCAATAAAGAACAATACTTTTTACCAGCCAAATTACTTTTGACTACCTAATTGAAATATGTGAATAAAATACACACAGAAAATAAATGAAACACATTTATTTTGCTTTCTAATGATTTACAATCAAAAAATAAAATTGTTGGAAGCAAGCCACAATACATGTAAATAGGGAAAATATAAAAAAAATATGAAAAACTATACTTAACATAGAATTGCACATTTCCATCATAATGCAAATCACCTTATTGAATTGTTTATCAAATCCATTATTTCACTATGTTCGAAGTAAAGACATATATAGTCTCTAAAACATAAAATAGCTCAAATTACGACAAATCCATTATTTTTTCTCAATTTTTTTTTTCTTTTTTGGTTCTAAATTGATGAATTAGAGAGAATATGGTATTATTTGAGTCCAATAAAAGAAAGACCTATCTGAGTCCAACAATAGAAAGATACTTTGGTTTGCAAAGCTTGAATTTAGGACCTACCCCAATCCAACCCCACCGTTTTGTCACTGGAATGAACCAAGAAGCAAAGGCTATAAAGATATTAACTTACCTCTCGGCACAGAGGGCATTTTCCTTTAGGCTCTGCTGACTTTAACTTATCCCAATTGACATTGATGCAGATGAGCAAGCACACATGTAGCAAAATATATGGCCACAAGTGAGGGAATATGGATCAAAGACTGTGTCCTGTTAGGGGAAAAAAATCAAATAAAACCAATTAATGAAGGGCCTCACTGAATAATGACAGAGCACTGTCCCTCCATAAAACTAATAATCATGGATGTTTTACACTGACCAAATATGATTCTTTAAAACTATATGATAGGAGAGAACTGAATCCAGACACAGTGCGTTGGAGCCTGAATATCTAAAACCCAACCATATTATTGCATTGAGGCCAGAAGGGAAATTTATAATAAAGCACAAGAGTTAATATTAGGAAGCAGATAGGGCCTAAGCTATTTCATGATCAAATTTGTGTTTTAAAAAGGGATCTTAATAAGGCTTTCAGTATTGGCAGTGAATGTTTTGTATTAAAATCAAATAAATCTTATCATAAAACATAAAACTAAAATTGACCCTAGTATGTTATCAATCCAATGAATCAAACCCATATAAGCCATTCAGACAATCAAATCCAACACAGTGGTTACTTTCATACTTTAAAAATAATCACTTTTCCACTAACCCCTGAACATATAACTGAAATTAATAAAACCCACTATGGGCTCCAAACCCATCAATCTAAGCTAATCATTCAAAAGAAACACTCCCAAACGAAACCCTAAATCATATTTAACAACCAAAAACGAAACCCTAAATCATATTTAACAACCCAAATTATAGAACAAAATAATAAATAAATAAATAAAAAAGTCTCAAAATCAAAAACTTTCTGCCATTAAAGGAGTGGGAGGCTAGCGCCCGTGGACTATAGTTTAGGGGTTTGAGAATTGAGAGAGGTAGAGAGAATGGAAGAGCCAAAGAACCAAAAACGAAACCCTAAATTATAGAACAAAATAAAAAACTTACCAGTAATGTTTGCAGAGAGAATCTGGTCTGATGGTAAAGTCTCAAGATGTCGTCAGTGCTCAAAGGTGGAGATCAGTGATGCCTTCTTTCTATTTCGGACTTGACAGTGTGGGGATGGCTTCTTGGCAAGATTGATTTTCAGTGTTGGGTTTTGGGGAAGAAGAGGGTAGAGAAATAGAGAAGAGATAGGAACGGCAGTGGTTTGTGTTTTGAGGAAGAAGAAGGCTGGTTTTGTATTTATCGGGTTTTGGAAAAGATTTTTTTTGTGTTTTTTTTTTTTTTTGGTTCCATAAAAGATTTTTTTTTTATTTATGTTTTTTTTATAAATATTGTGCTGACGTGGAAAATTGTGGAAGCTTCAAAAGCTTCGGTTTTATATATATATATAGACTAGCCTCTAAGCATGCGTTCAGAGACTTTTTTATTAATTTGGGATTACTTTATTTTCCAATCACAAAAGGCTAGTATTCCGTAATTATTATCTTTTTTTGCCTCACGTGCATGCTCAGAGGCTAGTATTACGTAATTATTATCATTTTTTGCCAATTTTGTTTATGTATTAATCAACGTGTTATTAATTGGAAGATGATGCTATAATTTAGTATTAACCTATAGGGGGAGGAAAAAAAGATCCATTGAATAAATCTTATAAATAGTGCATATAATGAAAATGCATAATGAAATCGTAACAATAAAACTACTTACAAAATACATGTGGTGACCATCGAAATATTTAACAAAAAAAAAAAAAAAATGTTATATGTGTAATATCAGTCATTCACAAATGTGTAATATTAATGGACAAACATGTAAACTTCAACCGGGTATAAATAGAAAATTATAACATTAAAACCAAAAAATAAAAAAGAGCCTCATCACGCATTGCTCCTATATATCATCCAAATTTTGTGTTGCTTCTAATGTGAATGTTAATAGATAAATTTTGAAAACCTTAATATAATTAGAATTTGAAAGTGTAGAAGATTGTTCAAACTGGGTTTGTGATTGAAAAATATAAAGCAACCGTTCAATATTGTCATGTACTTCATTTTTAGATCTCTTTGTTAAAGTGGCCCAACTTCCTAACAAAAATTACCCTGTAACATATGGAGAATCCTGAAGAATGAGGAGTCCTAGTTAATTTGTTAAAGAACAACAGTAGCATAAAATCTTTTTTTTTTTTAATTAAAAAAAAAAAATCACCCACCATACATATGCAAAAGTCAAAATTTCCAAAATAAACATGCAAAGGTAAACAGAAGCATATATATAAGATTAGGAATTGACAAATAAATAATTTCCCTCTTCATTTGAAAAATAAAATAAAATAAAAATGAAAGAAGGGAACACCATAGGTACATTGTAATTACACATTCAAAAAATAATTTAATTATTTCCATGATTCAAATGTAATTACACATTCAAAATTAAGTGGCTCAAATGTGAAACATGAGTAAGAAAAGGAAATGTAAAAGTTTGGTAACTTCTTCATAAAATCTTGGGGTTCATGCAATCTTAACACTTTCGTTTGGCTAAAATCTAAAATCCTAGATTGGCATCAGTCATCGATCTATCAAGGTCGCTTTATAGTGCTTTCAGTTGAAACACATATCTGCAAACCACAATGTGAATGGAATAAGGATGTTACTATCTTTCTCAAGTGTTTTTGGTCCAAACAAAGTAAAAGAAAATTTTTGACAGAAAATTTGAATAGATTGAACCGTGCAAACATACCTTTCAGTACATGTTTCCCAATAGTGATAATGCCCATTCATCCTCATCCACCAATTTGAAACCAAAATCCTTTCATTCAAAATGGCATGCAAAACGTATTAGATCAAATTAGACTCCATAAAATTATTTCATAAAAGTAGAAGGAACAAAAGCAAATATGATAGGAAATAGGAATGAGATCAAACTTGCTAGCACTCTTGAAAGTATAAGAGATTTCGCAAATTGGCGGAGGAAATGACAGACTCTTGAAATCAACATCATTAACAATTTAAACGATGCAATTAGAATGGAGATGGTAATGAGAGTTTAAAAAAAAAAAAAAAAACTGAAAAAGAACGTGAAAACGTGAAACATGGGAAATAGAGAAGTTTGAATAATAGACTCTCTTTTTTTTAATAAAGGTAATTGATTTTTTTTTTTTTTTTTGCAATAACGGCAGATGTGTGTGTGTTTTTTATTTTTATCAATTATAATGGCAAATATATTCACAAACAAACGTGTGTTTGTTTTATTTATTTATTTATTTTTTATAAATGGATAAAGTAATTTAAAAACCATCAAAAGAGTGGTCATATTTTGTAGGCAATGTTTTAGTGCAAGGTAGACATATATTTTTACCTGACTATCCTTTACTTTTGTCTCTACTTAAACATAATCTGTAGGAGTATTTTAGAATAAAAAAAAGCCAGTCCAAACAGGTGCAGCTGCTTAAATAGTAGTATAGATAATAAGGGGAATATGCTAACATCACATCACAAATCACAATGTTTTATTACCTGATTGTTTCATTTCATTTAGTATTAATTTTTTTTTTTTTTTGAAATCAATTTTATTATTTTAATTTAATATTATTATTATCACTACATTAATATTAATAACTGGTCACTAACTCGTGTTATGCACGAGAACCTACCTATTTGTGAGGTACACTAAAATAATTTTATAAAATCTTAAATTGATTAAGAAACTACACCGTTGTATAATTTGCTCTTGTATGATTTCAATTTGTATTACAACTTGATGAAAAAGCCATTGCTTGAACATGTAATGGCTTACAAAAGAATTTTCAGACAGTTTTAGAT
Organism: Quercus lobata; assembly: GCF_001633185.2. Taxonomy (NCBI): domain Eukaryota; kingdom Viridiplantae; phylum Streptophyta; class Magnoliopsida; order Fagales; family Fagaceae; genus Quercus; species Quercus lobata. Next base: position 104,166,748 of record NC_044905.1, on the reverse strand, counting down.
ACAGCAAAAAAAATAGCTCAAAAATTCAGATATAAAAACTTTTAAAAGATAAAAAAATATTAAAGAATCAGATAATTCACTACTTAGAAATTATTGAAACAAAACAAAATATATATGACTAAACAATAGAGAAATATAAGAGAAAGATGGGTTACATTCAAAAGAATAATTCATAACTATAACTATTGAAAGGAATCAAAAGATTTAGAGTTTACAAATTATAGATAATACACACACACACACACATATATATGTGACTTCATAAATTCGGATGTTAAAACTTCCAAAATACCAAAAAAGATATATAATTAAAGAACAGGTTATTGAAACAATTCAAAAAATATATGATTGTTCAAAAGAAAAATATAAGAAAAAGAAAAAAGTACACGAACCCATAAAACAATTAGTTTTAAATTTTAAACAAACCTTATTAACATGTGGCCCATGCTAAAGGATGTTGAGTAGGAGCCCATGTTAAAATAATGAAAGCCATACCTCCTCTTAATATATTATATATAAGTTTTCTGCCCAAGAAATTAACATACTTTCGTATCGTGAGATGGAGTAAAGACATAGAATTTTGTTTTCTCATTGGGATATAGAATTTGGTAATGTATCCACCCAAACCACATGATAGGGAATCAATAGTTATTAGAAGACCACAGTCCTTCATGTTGGAGCTCTCTTTTTTTCTTCTTCTTTTTTCTTTTTTACCTAGCAAAACTGAGAAGAATGGAATTGCTTAAAAATTGATATGCTCATTCTGTTGTCATGCTACATAGGATTAGAATGATCCCAATTAATTAATACCTAAATGTGTCTTTTATCCTTTAAATATATAGATTGTTCATTTTTTTTTTTTTCAGGAAAATATATAAAGGGGCCTAAAACCTTTTTTCATTTGGGTGATTTCCACTATTGGAACTACTGAGATCACAAGAAATTGGCTAGATAGAGATCTTTATCAATGACTTAAGCTTAAATTATTGCCACATGTACTGAATTGGTGACATAGAGATGTAAACTTGTAAAGGCTACTGTTGACGAAAATTATTAACCAGTGTTTAACAATAATTGTTAATTTATGTTTAACAAACATTGTCAACTTATGTTTAACAAATATTGTCAAATTATGTTTAACAAACATTGTCAAATTAGTCAAATTCGTCAAACATAATTTCACCTATAGGCCTTTTGGCATATGGGTTTTATTGGTGTGAGTTGTACCCATTCAAGATAATGTATCTCTTAATTACAATCCCTTGTTTCAAGGGAAGATCCTTTGATTCCAACCATGTCATCTTTGTACATAAGTTTATTTACTTTTATGTTCAAGGGGACATATGTTTTTTTTTATTTATGGCTACACCTAATAATTTATTTAGGTTGCCTACGTACCCTTGGCGGGGATCAAGCCACTTCGTAGTTCTTAATTTGAGGTTTTAGATTTAAAGTCTCAAATATGGTTTTGTCCCATTTTAAATGATGGGTCTTTAAGTCAATGCTTGACTTTTAATTAAGTATTGGCATAATTTTGTATTTGGGTGAGATAATTGGTTTTAATCTCAAGGATAAATCAAAGACCATGGAAATTGAATCAAGGATTCTCTTTTTGAGAAGTTAAAGTTCCAAGTAATTTTCCATTCTTTCATTTGCTTCTTTGTAGGAGCTTTAATGATATTTTGATTAAGGGCAAGAAAACTCCTTTGAAGCAATTTTATTCATCATGAACATATTTTGAATTGGAAAATTTCCCCAACCCAATTTTATAGTCATTTTATTTTAAGAATTATTGACTCTAATCTTGTTTAAAGAATTAATAATCCCAAAGAATTAGTCACAATTAATTTGGTAAAGTTAATGCCTCAATTAATTTGATGGTGGAATCAAGGACTCCATTAAATTTGTGAAGAGTCAAGGACTCCAATGATGGGGTAGAGTCAAGGACTCCATTGATGAGGTAAAGTCAAGGACTCCAATTATGGGGTTGAGTTAAGGACTCCAATTAATTGGGTAAAGTTAAAGACTTCAATTATGGGGTAGAGTCAAGAACTCCAATTATGGGGTAGTGAAAGAATTTTTATTTGGTAATGTTCAAATAGGATTTAAGAGTCAGGGACTCTAGTATAAAGCTTTACGCATAGAGTTAGGAACTCCTCATGAAACCCAACCCTATTTGTTTTACCAAACAAAATTTATTTGAAGAAGGGTGAGAGAAAGATTTTGGTAGTGAGATAATTTTTATTTGGTAATATTCAAATAGGATTTAAGAGTCAGAGACTCTTGTATAAAGCTTCATGCATGGAGTTAGAAACTCCCCATGAAACCCAATCCTATTTGTTTTACCAAACAAAAATTATTTGATTTGAGAATGAGGGAGAAAGAGTGATAGTTTTTAGACCCCTTAAAAATATAATTGGATTAACCTAGGTAATTAGCCAAGTTGTTACTTAGTCCAATTTAACTAAACTAGGTTATCACAATCAAAACAATCATATCATGCAAAACAGCGGAAAGATAAATAACACAAAGATATGATCACCCAGGAAACCAAACTGGTAAAAATCTGGGGAGGATTTGACCTAGCTATCCTCAAGGTAAACTCGAAGTTCATACAATAAGACTTACAAGTTCCCACGCTTGACTTCTTATTGCTACCCACCAGTAGAATTTACTGACACGACGACATGCAAACTCCAAATCCACGGACTCCTTCTTTCTTGGATTCACCACCAGATACAAGCACACCCGCTTGTGTTTCTTTAAGCTTCAATGGCAGCAACTGAGTTGATCATCAATGTGTAGATAAAATCTCTTCCTTGAAAACCCTAAGTTTGTGTAAAGGAAATCTCCTCTAGATCTTACAAAAGATTTACACAAACAGCAATATGAGCAACACTAAAACGTGGTTGGGGTTTGCCTTTTATACTTAGGACAAATTAGAAAACCCTAAACGTTTTAAACAAACTAGGGCTGAGTTGGAAATCTGCAGAAAAACGCATTCTGCCTGAGATTCGATCGATTGAGCCTAAGGTTCGATCGATCGAGCCAGGCCGAAATGCACAATAACTTCTACATCAACTCGATTCCAACTTTACATAAAAGATATAATTTTGAACAAGACTAAACACTCCTAAACACATTGTTTTGATCATGATTTGCCAACAATACACATTAGAGTTTTAAATACATAAAAATCTAAGTCTTTAGAACCTAACAAAGAGATATAAAAAAAAAAAAAAAAGGGACTGATGAAATCCCATATACAAACTTTTGCTGCGTAATCTTCCTCTTCTTGGTGTTGCTCTCTGACTTTCTTTTTTCTCTTCTCTCTATTGTCTTTGCCGTGTGTGTGCACTTGCTTTTTTTTTTTTTTTTTTTTTGTCTCTGCCTTCCTTTCTTTTTTTTGTCTTGTGCGTGTCTCCCTCTATTTATAGTGAGATTCCAAAGAAGCTGTTCCTTATTCTTCTCTCAACTGATTAGCTTATGGAGCAGTTTTTGTCAGTTTTTGTCCACAACACCTAATTTCATGTTGAGCCATGACCCACTTTTTAGCCTTTTTTTTTTTTTTTTTTTTTTTTTTTTAAACTCCTCCTTTTTAGTTTGTGACAGCCCATTTTCACCAAACCGTGTTCCACACTTCTTTATCACTTTTTCAGCTTTTCACTTTTTTTTATTATTATATTTGCTTTGGCCATCTTTCACTCTTTATCTCTTTTTTATTTTATTTATTTTTTATTTAGGGATAATGGCAGACTTACTTTTCGTTAATGCTATGCCCATCTTCCCTTATTTTTCTCACTCTAGTCCTTTCTTATAGGTAATAGAGGACTAGCGGACTAGTAGCTCTTCACCTCACGTGGACTCCTTCTTTTATATATATACATATATATATATATATATATCATTTCTCACATATATATATATATATATATATTTATGTAGTTATATCCCCTTTTTGTAGGCCATCACACGTTTGGTCTCATCATATAAATTAATCCACAAGCCGTGATGTGGCACTTTAGTCCACTAGCCGTGAAATGACTTTCTTTTTAATACACTATTTTTTTAGTTTCAAAAGCTACAAAGTTATCTAATTTGTTGGACAATCATCTTTTTATAAAAAAATAACAAAAAATAAAATAAATAAACTAATTTTTTGGACAAATCTTGCTTGACTATAATTCTAAATCTTCTACATAAAAGGACTACCAATTCCCTAAATATTAAATAAGTTGAGATATCATAATTCCACCAAATTAAAATGTGATACTTAATTTTCAAATTAAATTAAGTCGTAGGTAAAGAGTTAATATTTATCTTTTAAATTTTTGTTCTGGTTGGAAAGGCCTCACTCACCACGTCGTCATTATTTGAAATCCAATGCTTATTATATTGAAATTTATCTTCTTTTGCCGCAGGTAGGCTAATGACTTATCATGAAGGTTGCCATCATAGTTTGCCAAGTTTATGTTATGTAATATTGGTGCAACTAATTTGTAGCTCTCTAGTTTGAGTTTAAGTTGGACTTGTTAGAAAGATAAAGTTTCACTCTTTATTAAGTTTGGACTAAACAAAAATAATTTTGTTTAAAAAAATGATAATGATGAGTTTGAGTTTAAGTTTAAGTTTTTAGAGAGATAAAATTTCACTCCTTATTAAGTTTGGACTAAATAAAAATGATTTCATTTTTAAAAAAAAAATGATAATTATGTGGCAAGTTCTAGATAAATCAATAAAAAGTCAAAGACTTTGGTTTTATATATAACTAGTTAAAGACTCGTGCCTTGCATTATTTTATGATAAAATTTATAGAATATATGTAAAAATAATTATCATATTTTAATAATTATTATAACAAAATAAATAATTCTTATTGTAACATCCCATAATTTTGATACTAACTTAATTCTTATACATAAATTAAAAAGTAGGCCCACAATTAAATGGATTTAATTGGTTTCGGCCCAAAATATTTAAATCTGATAATTAGTATGGTATAAGAGGCCCAAGTGAGATGGCATAGGTATATATATATATATATATGGGCTTTGATAAGCTTTAAAAAAAAACCTAACCTTTTACCTCCTAAGCTACACGTGTATGCATATGAGGTTTCCTTTTGTTTCAGCCACAATAGACTATTGAAATTTTCTTTTTTCCTATGTGGTTGTGCGTGGAAACTGCAGGTAAGGTTTCCCTTACTCTAAATTGAGGAAGTTTGAATATCCAATGGCTAGCAATTGTCTTTGTGGGGCCGGAGAATTTGTGGTCCCGGCCCACTTTACATTAGGGCCCAAGACCCAAACCGAGGAGACTTATTATCGAGGACACATAATGAAAGCCCTAAAAAGGCCCAAGGATGTGGCCGAGACCGATCTCACGCTCAGCATCCCACAAGACACCTAAAGAAAAAGGACGAGCTCAGTGCAGGGGCAGGACAAGTGAAAAAACTGCCAATGTTGTGATAAAGAACTCTGCACCTGCTAGGTCCATGCTCTTGACCATGCTATTCAACCTTTACGTCTATTTCCCAACCACACTAGGTATGGGCTGATAGGACAAGTCTCCATCCCAGAAAGTGAAACTTACACGTGGACATTAAAAGGAAAATAACTACTAGTATAAAAGGGAAGAAGAACCAAGGGGGAAAGGGAGAGGTCCTAAGAGAGGGAGAAGGAGAAGAACACTAAGCTCCTCGGACGGGGTCAGAGGACAAAAACTCCATAGGTCGCACTAAAGGAAGGTTTTGTCAGTCACGCCAGGTCCACCCTCATATGAACTTCCATAAAAATCACGACTAGACCGCTGTCCAGTGACCAAGGTCAAGCCTTTCAATCCTACACTCTACAAATTGTATTGTTCGGGCCTTTTACATACGAGACGAATGTCATTCTTGGGTCGTTAATAATCGTGTCCTAACAATTGGCGCCGTCTGTGGGAAGGCTTGCTCGTTGGCACAGGTGGTGGCGAAGTCAAGCCTCTGTCAAACAAGGATCTACGAAAGCTCCTCCATTTCCAACAACACGCTGTTGTTGTCCCGACATAAATTTCCGCTAGGGGCTACACCTCGCAGTGTCAATGGTACGGGCAGCTCTAGGGGCTTCCAACAACAAGCTAACGCACCCCCACCCTAGTCGAGGGGCTAATCCTCGAAAATAAAAAAAATAAAAAATGATATAAAAGAAAAGTACAAGTTTTGGACAGAACCAAGGCCTTGTACGGTCCTCGGACTCAAGCCTATGGGGAAACCAACAACTTAAAAGAAAAACAACAAGTTTTGGACAGAACCAAGGCCTTGTATGGTCCTCGAACTCAAGCCTATGGGGAAACTAACTACTTAAAAAAAAACTACAAGTTTTGGACAGAACGAAGGCCTTGTATGGTCCTCGGACTCAAGCTATGGGGAAACCAACTACTTAAAAGAAAAACTACAAGTTTTGGACAGAACCAAGGCCTTGTATGGCCCTCGGACTCAAACCTATGGGGAAACCAACTACTTAAAAGAAAAACTACAAGTTTTGTACAGAACCAAGGCCTTGTATGGTCCTTGGACTCAAGCCTATGGGGAAACCAACTACTTAAAAGAAAAACTACAACTTTTGGACAGAACCAAGGCCTTGTATGGCCCTCGGGCTCAAGCCTATGGGGAAACCAACTACTTAAAAGAAAAACTACAAGTTTTGAACAGATCCAAGGCCTTTTATGGTCCTTGGACTCAACCCTATGGGGAAACCAACTACTTAAAAGAAAAACTACAAGTTTTAGACAGATCCAAGGCCTTGTAAGGTCCTCGAACTCAAGCCTATGGGGAAACTAACTACTTAAAAGAAAAACTACAAGTTTAGGATAGATTCAAGGCCTTGTATGGTCCTCGGACTCAAGCCTATGGGGAAGCCAACTACTTAAAACAAAAACTACAAGTTTTGGACAGAACCAAGACCTTGTATGGTCCTCGGACTCAAGCCTATGGGGAAACCAACTACTTAAAGGAAAAACTACAAGTTTTGGACAGAACCAAGGTCTTGTATGGTCCTCGTACTCAAGCCTATAGGGAAACCAACTACTTAAACGAAAAATTACGAGTTTTGGACAGAACCAAGGCCTTGTATGGTCCTCAGACTCAAACCTATGGGGAAACCAACTACTTAAAAGAAAAACTGCAAGTTTTGGACAGATCCAAGGCCTTGTATGGTCCTCGGACTTGAGCCTATGGGGAAACCAACTACTTAAAAGAAAAACTACAAGTTTTGGACAGATCCAAGGCCTTGTATGGTCCTCGGACTCAAGCCTATGGGGAAGGGGAATGGTCCTCGGACTCAAGCCTATGGGGAAAATAACTACTTAAAAGAAAAACTACAAGTTTTGGACAGATCCAAGGCCTTGTATGGTCCTCGGACTCAAGCCTATGGGGAAACCAACAACTTAAACGAAAAACTACGAGTTTTGGATAGAACCAACGCCTTGTATGGTCCTCGGACTCAAGCCTATGGGGAAACCAACTACTTAAAAGAAAAACTACGAGTTTTGGACAGATCCAAGGCCTTGTATGGTCCTCGGACTCGAGCCTATGTGGAAACCAACTACTTAAAAGAAAAACTACAAGTTTTGGATAGATCCAAGGCCTTGTATGGTCCTCGGACTCTAGCCTATGGAGAAACCAACTACTTAAAAGAAAAACTACAAGTTTTAGACAGAACCAAGGCCTTATATGGTCCTCAGACTCAAGCCTATGGGGAAACCAACTACTTAAAAGAAAAACTACAAGTTTTGGACAGAACAAAGGCCTTGTATGGTCCTCGGACTCAAGCCTATAGGGAAACCAACTACTTAAAAGAAAAACTACAAGTTTTGGACAGATCCAAGGCCTTGTATGGTCCTCGGACTCGAGCCTATGGGGAAACCAACTACTTAAAAGAAAAACTACAAGTTTTGGATAGAACCAAGGCCTTGTATGGTCCTCGGACTCAAGCCTATGGGGAAACCAACTACTTAAAGGAAAAATTACAAGTTTTGGACAGAATCAAGATCTTGTATGGTTCTCGGACTCAAGCCTATGGGGAAATCAACTACTTAAAAGAAAAACTACAAGTTTTGGACAGAACCAAGGCCTTGTTTGGTCCTCGGACTCAAGCCTATGGGGAAACCAACTACTTAAAAGGAAAACTACAAGTTTTGGAAAGAACCAAGGCCTTGTATGGTCCTCGGACTCAAGGCTATGGGGAAACCAATTACTTAAAAGAAAAACTACAAACTTTGGACAAATCCAAGGCCTTGTATGGTCCTCGGACTCAAGCCTATGGGGAAACCAACTACTTAAAGGATAAACTAGAAGTTTTGGACAGAACCTAGGCCTTGTATGGTCCTCGGACTCAAGCCTATGGGGAAACCAACTACTTAAAAGAAAAACTACAAGTTTTGGACAGAACCAAGGCCTTCTATGGTCCTCGGACTCAAGCCTATGGGAAAACCAACTACTTAGAAGAAAAATACTGAGTTTGGGACACAACCCGGACGTTATATGGTCCTCGGACTCTGTCCCATAGAGGGGTTACCCGTTAACAATTGGGTTAATCCCTAGACCGAATGAAAGTCCCGGTCTATCCTTGGATCCTCAATACCAAGGGAACTAATGCGAATGTGTTGGGGCCCGGTACAACCATACCTCAGTCCTCGGATCAGAGGCCAGACGTTATCAATAACACGGCCAAAGTTCCTTATTGCTCAGCAAACCTCTCGGATGGTTTATTTTGGGTTTCTCATTCTCGGATGACTACGTCACGCACATTACAGAGCACTCAGCTGTTATCTCGGTTAGTCTCATGAGTTTGATCTACTGTGGGTTGGTATTATTATATTTGATAGTCTCAATAGGTTCAAATTAATAGCTTTTTGTTACAAGGTTTCTTGCCCCAAGTATCGTTAAATAAAAATACACATGAAATACATCCATTCACAAAGTAATTACTGTAGAAAAGAAAAATATTTAGAATGAAACAGAATCATCTTTTATTAAGACAAAGAACTAGTACAACGTACAACGTACAATGAAGAAGCTTAAGTAAGCTTATACTAAAAGCTAACTACATAAGCAAAGAGAAAAGATACAAATGAGAGAAGAAGAAGTAGAAGAAGAGTTGCAGAGAAGAAAGATGCAGCAATTCCAAAATGTTATCTAAGGAAACCATTTCTCAATACTTTTACATGCCCATAACTCAGGTGGCAAAAGAACTTAACATGGGATTAATACTTTTGAAGAAAAGGTGCAGGGAGCTGGGTATTCGTAGGTGGCCACATAGGAAGTTAATGAGCCTCCCTATTAGCAGTGCTCGCAATAGAGCGGATGGTGCTGATGACGGAAAATCCCACTGCTGTCGCATCAAAAATCTGACACGACCAGTACCTGCTTCGGATTTTGACTGAAAGAGGCGGAGGAATCGCTCCCATCTTGTGAAAACGGAGAGCTATCTTGAGTCTCTGTCTTCCCTGCCCTGACCGCACCATCCTAAGACTCGGAAAGATCCAGTGCTTCAAGAGCGGGTGTGGTTCCTTCACCCCTACTTGTGCCTCAAACATATTACACTAAGGTTTGATTGCACTGGAGACGAAGACTAGGAGCACAGCTAAAGGATCAAGAATTTGAAGGGGCCAAAGGGTTTTGTACATAAAAGGAGTAACCTCCTATCATGCTTCTTATATAGAGGGCAAGTTGGAGGCATTTAATCTACGCAGGTTCCCAAAAAATGCTACAGACGAGACGGTTTTTGCTCAACTCCCAACGCCGTCTGCAACCATAAGATTTGGATAGCCTCGTGAAGGGGACATATTAATGATGCGCCTCAAGCACTGAAACGTCGAGGACGCCGCGTGAGTAAATCTAGGGGGATGTCTCATAATCCGGCGTGCCTCCCATGCAAATGGAGAAACCCTGACATTAATGAAGTGCAGAGCTGGGCAAGCCATGGTTTGGGCCCGACATCACCAAAACCCTCCTCCCCAACCACGAGGTCTGGCAGTAAGATTTTGAGGGGCTATTGTAGGGCCGAAGAATTTGTGGTCCCGGCCCACTTTATATTAGGGCCCAAGACCCAAGCCGAGGAAACCTATTGCCGAGGACGCATAATGAAAGCCCCAAAAAGGCCCAAGGATGTGGCCGAGAACGATCTCACGCTCAGCATCCCACAGGACACCTAAAGAAAAAGGACGAGCTCAGTGCAGGGCAGGACAAGTGAAAAAACTGCTAATGTTGTGATAAAGAACTCTGCGCCTGACAGGTCCATGCTCTTGACCATGCTATTCAACCTTTACGTCTATTTCTCAACCACTCTAGGTATGGGCTGATAGGACAAGTTTCCATCCTAGAAAGTGAAACTTACACGTGGACATTAAAAGGAAAGTAACTACTAGTATAAAAGGGAAGAAGAACCAAGGGGGAAAGGGAGAGGTCCTAAGAGAGGGAGAAGGAGAAGAACACTAAGCTCCTCGAACGAGGTCAGAGGACAAAAACCCCATAGGTCGCATTGAAGGAAGGTTTTGTCAGTCACGCGAGGTCCACCCTCATATGAACTTCCATAAAAATCACGACTAGACCGCTGTCCAGTGACCAAGGTCAAGCCTTTCAAGCCCACACTCTACAAATTGTATTGTTCAGGCCCTTTACGTACGAGCCCAATGTCATTCTTGGGTCGTTAATAATCGTGTCCTTACAGTCTCACACTTACAAGAAAGACTTGGGTTTGCGCATGAAGCTAATCTATCATTATATTAATGGAAAAATGGCTACTATAATTGTTATTATATTAAATTAGGAATGATGCAATGGTTGTATGTCAAGAAAGGGGTACTCCATAGGCTTTGAGAGTTGTATCTGATAGAGTAATAGGCTTGGATTTTAACAATTTAAGTTTGTCACCATGTGAAAGGGAAAAGATTGCTTTATGGTTGATATTTATTTTCGTTATCATCCTTCTAGTGACGTGTATTCATCTCTGACTTACTATAGAAGGCAGCAATGCTTTTCAAGTCTAGAATATCCTTTTAGTCTCTATAACGTAGTAATAAAAAATTATATATTATCTAAGTTAACCAATTTGTCATTCACGCACTGCCATTGTTCAGAAATTTGACCAGCAATATCTTTAAACTTTGCGGCAACAGGGGAATAAAGGGCTAACTATGTTATTGATAAATTAAGATATAATATTAGCTTCAACTATATATTAGATTGATCAAATATCTGTCATTCAGCCATATTGGAGTTTCATGAATATCTATGATTAAATTAATGGGAAAAATCTAATTATGCAGCAATATTTGTAAGCCCAAAAATCTGACAAAGCTGAAGTGTATCTCAAAGAATCTAACATTTCCGTAGGCTTTAATATAGATATATAAAACTATTTAAGTGTGAGAACAGAATTATAAGTGGGAAATTTGTGTATTGATGGACCTATGTTTGGCGTTACTAGATTCTAATTCTACTGATTTATTATGACTCAAGGGTGGTTGATTTCATTTTTGCAACTAAGTGGTAAGTGGTGTTTACTAGATTTTCCCAAAACAATTTTGATTATCAAACTATCCTTATATCAAAGAAATATGTTGATATTATATAAATATATTGATATCCTATAAATGTTTGATGTGCACATTGTATGGAAATGTTGACTATTTGTTATATGAAAAACTTGTGGGGCAACCTAAACTTACTTAAATTTGTATGTGTGGAGAAATCTTTGTATTTTGAGTATTATGACGTGATTATTTGTTGTGGGCATCTTGAATTTATTTTGAATCCTATGGCAAGTTGAGATTAAAAGCTTAGTGTTGTATTAGTTCTTAACAAGGGACAATCATATTGTAGCTAATCCTTAACAAATGACGTTCCCAAAAAAGGGGGACAATGCACAATTTGTAGCTCCTTAGTAAGGGAGTATACCATTAAGGATCCAAAAAGGGAGCACCTTAGTAAGGGAGTGCACCTTCAGGTTCCAAAGGAACTACCCTTAAGAGAAGGGAAGAAAAAGGGGTTCTAGTCCTAAAAGGGGACAACACAGCCTTGTTAACGGGGCGTAAACGTTGGTCATGAGAAAAGTCTAAGAAATTGTTTATATGATGGTATTGGTATGTTATAATGGCTCACAATATAATGATATTTTTATATGAAATATTTGATGTTAAAATATTGATGGGTTACAAGTTATAACTGATAGGCTAAAAACGTATTGATCCTTTATGATAATTTAATTGATTAATTAGCCAAGTTTATTAATTAATTAAATTAACATACAAAGCGTGTGGTAGCACGAACACATCACCAATTATCTAAAGTATGTAGTGGAAAATAAATTGACATGATGATTTGTTTACGAATGGGGAAAACTTACACGGCAAAAACCCCACCGGGTGATTTTAAGGTCACCACTCCCGAAAATCCACTATTATGAAAACAAGCGGTTACAAGTAAAGGAATTTCAGTACCTTATACCAACCTACAGTTGAATCCTTATCCTAATACCCAATTGGATTGGTGGCCAACCTATACAACTTCTCATGTTTTTCTGAGACCTTGTATAACTTTGCATAAACTGTGTGGATGTCATCTTGCTCATCCATTTTTTCAAACTTAGACTCCACAAATTCCTTTTCTTCATCCACATCTTCAACAATCCCTTCAGTAGGATTTAATGTGGTAGTGAAGGCATTTAGGATTCCATCATCCTCATTATCAGAATCATCCTCAGGCTCAGTGTCACTCAACGTAGCAGTAAGTACCTTGCTCTTCCCAATGGTCTTGAGATACATAGGGCACTTTTGTCCACCATTGCTGCAATAGCAATGAAAGCCTCATCTTTAAGATAAAGAATCAATGTAATGCTCCTAAAAGTTGCCTAAAAGAGTTAAAGATTCAGTAAGATTATAGAAAAAGTTGTAAAATGTAAATAATTATCTCACTAAAATAAGGGGTAAGATTTCTTTCTAGAATTAAATTAAATCGATAATTTTCAAATTAAATTTTAAATTGATAATTCTTTAAAAAAAAAGTACTAAGGAATTGATAAGTCCAAATTTAATATAATCTTGATATTATTTTAAAATTAAAACTAATAATTCAAGAATACATGTGTAGAAATCTTTATAATTTGGTGGATTATCAAATTAATAGGTAAAGAGTCAATATTATAGAGGTTTATATAATGGATTTTAGGGATTTAAAACTGCATTTATGACTCATAAGCACAACCTTAAAAAAAAAAAAAAAAAAAAAAAAAAAAAAAAAGAAATACATACCTGTAATAAGAGAAAAAAAAAAAAAAAAAGCATGTAAGCGTGAATGATGCTAATAAGGAAATATGATAGATTTTTTATATTTTTTTATTCTAAGTTATAATCAGTTTAGAAATTTAAAGAAGAAGAAGTTAAACACAACATAACTTTATCCAAAAAAGCAATAAAGTTATAGAAGAAAAGTTGATAAGAACAAAGAAGATGATTTATTTACAATTTTTTTAGCTAAAAATAATTGCTGCGATTTGAATTAAAAAAAAAAGGTCATATGAATACTATGAAAGGAAAAAATAAATGTTGATATGAACGTAACATAAAAAAGAAAAAGCAAAAAAGAAAACATGATTGATAGTTGTAAAGAAACATGATAGAATTTTTTTCTTAAAACCTACTCCATTAATGTAGAAATTAAAAACTAAAATAAAAACACAAAGAAGAATAAGTTGTTATCAACGTAACTTTATCCAAAAATGAAATTAAAAATGATATATATTTGTAGAGTCTCATTTGATATTATTATAGAGTTTAAATCCTATTGAAATTATCATTAATAATCATAAAAAATGAAAAAAAAAAAAAAAAAAAAAAAAAGAAAAACATGATTGATGGCTGTAAGGAAATAGGATATTTTTTTTTTTTTTTTTTTTTTTTTTTTTTAAATAGTCATCAACGTAAAAATTTTAAAAAATAAATAAAGTATTTCAGACGTCTAATCCAAAAATTTTTAGATTAAAAGGTCTCATGTATATCAATTAACCTGGGCTCATATGTATCAATTAATTAGAACTCTACATTAAAGTTAATCATAATTCTATATTAAATTTAGTTTGGATTGTAATCAAATTAAAGTTTTTAATCAATTTAGAAATTATAGGAGAAGAAGATTAGAACAAAAAAATTTATATCCTTTTTTTTAATCTAAAAAAAAATTATGCAATTTTGTGAAGCCATTTGGCACAAGAAGTTGTGCATATAAATATATAAGAATACTCTAAAAAAATCGTATATATAGAGAATTTTCAATTGTGAAGATGTTAGATTTCTAATCAATTTTAGAATTATAAGAGAAATAGAATTATTAGGGAAAGCATTTATGTATTAAAAAAATTATCACAATTGACGTTAAAAAAAAAAAAAAAAACCGTAAAACACTAAAACTCATTACTTAGAATGCATGTTTATACAAAAAACTTGGAACTTAGGACTTGGGAGAGTTCTATTAGACATAGAATTCAAATTATAATGAAGTTAAATTATAAGAGAAATTATTAGATGGTTTGGAATTAAAGAAAAACCTATCCTATGTGAAATTCTAATCAATTATATATTGTTAAAAAATGTTTCTATCCAAAAAAAAAAAAAAAAAAATACAGGTCTTTTTTCTAAAATAATTTTTTATCTATAATTTTAAATTTTAAATTTTAAATAAAATACTAATGGTTATAGTATCCTAATCTAAGTACATTAGTTATCTTATCCATGTTTCTAAGGTTTTATTTATTTATTTATTATTTATTTTATATACGTGTCTTATCATTTTAAATATAAAAAAAAAAAAAATTCTGCAATATTGATTAGACTTTTGTTAGTAATTGTGGGGGTATAAAACCGAGAAGCCCATGTCAATATCTGTGCTGGGCCCAAGGCCCGATCCAAGGAAGGCCCATCCCTTGGCCATGGGAAGGATCCTCCTTGGCCATGGGAAAGACCCTCCTCGGCCATGGGAAGGACCCTTCTCGGCCATAAATGTAGTTGAGGGCAAAAGGAGCAACTCGGTCTTGGTGATGACATTCCGAGTCATTTCGCCGAACAGGAACAGTACTAAAACGACAAAGAGTAAGAGAAAGGCTGCCATTACTGCAATTAAGTACTCTGAATTTGACAGAGTCATGCTGTTCAGTTTTTACAACCACCCCCAACCACTTTGGGTATGGGCTGATGGGACAAGTACCAGCCCTATAAAGCTGAACCTACACGTGGACGTTGGGGGGAGGGAAAAAGCTAGTATAAAAGGAGGAAGAAGCAGTCCAGAAAAAGGGACCGGGACGAGGTCCAAGAATCGGAGCCACCCAGGCCATGTTGAAGAGAAAGCCTTCTTGGATAAGCTCAGTTCACCTCTGTGCGATCATCATGAACACCATGACTAACGACTGTCTGTTCACCAAGGCCTAGCCTTCTAACCCACTCTCTACAAATTCATTGTATTGGGCCCGCTGGTTCAAGATCCCACCCATCGTGTGGTATTGGGCTGAAAAACGAGACCCTACAATTGGCGCCGTCTGTGGGAAGGCTTGTGCGTTGGCGCAGGCGGCGGTTAGTCATGGTAGGATCAAGCCCCTATCAACAAGGGTCCCTCGAAAGAAATAATTTTGGCAGTGGTGCAAGCTATGCGAAAGCCTCTCCATCATTTCCAGCAGCACGCGGTTGTTGCCCTAACTCAGCTCCCACTCAGGGCTACACTTTGAAGTGCCAGTGGCACGGGCAGTTCTAGGGGCTTCTAACATTAAGCCTATGCCCCACACATTTGCCAAGGGGCTAATCCTCGTGGGTCCAATAGCCCGATTCACTGAATTCTCATAAGTGTTGGACAGAACCAAGGTCTTGTATGGTCTTCGGACTCAAACCTAGGGGGAAACTAGCTACTTCAAGAAGAAAGTGCTGGACAGAACCAAGGTCTTGCATGGTCCTCGGACTCAAACCTATGGGGAAACCAGCTACTTTAAGAAGAAAGTGCTAGACAGAACCAAGGTCTTGCATGGTCCTCGGACTCAAACTTATGGGGAAACTAGTCTTTAGAAAATATAAGTGTTGGACAGAACCAAGGTCTTGCATGGTCCTCGGACTCAACTTATGGGGAAACCAGCTACTTCAAGAAGAAAGTGCTAGACAGAACCAAGGTCTTGCATAGTTTTCGAACTCAAATTTATAGGGAAACTAGTCTCTAGAAAATATAAGTGTTGGACAGAACCAAGGTCTTGCATGGTCCTCGGACTCAAACCTATGGGGAAACCAGCTACTTCAAGAAGAAAGTGCTAGACAGAACCAAGGTCTTGCATGGTCCTCGGACTCAAACTTATGGGGAAACTAGTCTCTAGAAAATATAAGTGTTGGATAGAACCAAGGTCTTGCATGGTCCTCGGACTCAAACCTAGGGGGAAACCAGCTACTTCAAGAAGAAAGTGCTGGACAGAACTAAGGTCTTGCATGGTCCTTGGACTCAAACCTATGGGGAAACCAATTACTTCAAGAAGAAAATATTAGACAGAACCAAGGTCTTGCATGGTCCTCGGACTTTAACCTATGGGGAAACTAGTCTTTAGAAAATATAAGTGTTGGACAGAACCAAGATCTTGCATGGTCCTCAGACTAAAATCTATGAGGAAACTAGTCTCTAGAAAATATAAGTGCTAGACAGAACCAAGGCCTTGCATGGTCCTCGGACTCAAACCTAGGGGGAAACCAGTTACTTCAAGAAGAAAGTGCTGGACAGAACCAAGGTCTTGCATGGTCCTCGGACTCACACCTACGGGAAACTAACTACATCAAGAAAGGCTTAAGTCCTAGACAGAATGGAAATCCCACACGATCCTCAGACCCCCAGCTCTAAGGAAACTAACACAACCAAGTGTTTAGACCCAGTATAGTCATGCCTCGGTCCTTGGACCGAATGCCCAAAACAAGTTAAGACTATGAATATCATCTGAAACGTGGCAAAGCACCCTAGTGCCCGGCGACCCCCTCGGATAGTTCAGTTTAGGTTACACGTCCTCGGGTGGTCACCCCATACGCAATGCAGAACATTCAGCTGTTGTCCCGGTTAGTCTCGTATGGTTAACCTACTTGAAGTCGGTATTGTTGTGCCCGTCAGTTTTGATAAGTTCAAAGTGATAACTCCTTGCTAACAAGGGTATCGGCCCTAAGTACTGTTCGAAAGAAAAGGACACCGGTACATCCATTCACAAAACAATTATTGCAGAAAAGAAAGAACATGCAAAATGGGATAAAGTCATCTTTTATTAGACAAAGAAGTAGTACAGCATACAAGAAAGGGGCTTAGACAAGCCTATACCAAAAGCTAACTATAGAAAAAAAAAAAAAGGGGATACACGGGAACGATAAATCCTTCAATTTTGCTTTAGTGGCGACCGAGCAAGTCTGGATGGCACCAGTGATGGAAGAGAAGAAGAAGCGGAGGCACCTGGGTGGCACCAGTGATGGAAGAGAGGAAGAAGCGGGGATGCCAAATCCCCATACCAACTCTAACAGCAATCGAGCAAGTATCGTATTAGCAGTAGTCGAGCGGAAACGGATGGTACCGGCGATGGGAAATCTCAGTGCTATCATACCAAAAATCTGATGCGACCTCCACCTGTTTCGGATTTTGGCTAAAGGAAGAAGAGGCTCCTTTCTTGCCTTATCGAGGAGAAGAAATGTCTTGAGTCTTTGTCTCCCCTACCTTGACCGGGCCATCTTAAATCTCGAAGATACCCTAGACTTCTGAAGAGGGTGTGGTCCCTTCACCCTCATCCTGGCCTTGACCATGTCACCCCCTAAGGCTCAGTCACACTGGTAGTGGGGACTTTGGGCACAATTGGAGGGTTAGGAATTTGAAAAGCTTAAAGGGTCTGCAAATAAAGGGAATGACCTCCCACCGTGCTTCTTATATGGGGGGTAAGCCTAGTGGCATTTAATCTGTACAAATCTCCAAGAAAAACTACAAACGAGATAGGTCCCGCTCAATTCCCAAAGCAGTCTTCAGCCATTGGATTTGCGTCGCCTCAAAAAGAGACCCTAATGAAGACGCGCCTCGTGTACCGAAACGTCAAGAACGCGGCATGGGTAAACTAAAAGAATGTCTCACAACCAGGGACGTGCCCCTAGCAAACGAAGAGGCTCCGACATTGATGAAGGACAAGACTTGGCAAGCCATGACATAGGCCCGACGACACCAAAACCCTCCTCTCCGTCCGAGGAGCCGGACAGCAGGATTTTGAGGGAATTGTGGGGGTATAAAACTGGGAAGCCCATGTCAATATCTGTGCTGGGCCTAAGGCTCGATCCAAGGAAGGCCCACCCCTTGGTCATGGGAAGGATCCTCCTCGGCCATGGGAAAGACCCTCCTCGGCCATGGGAAGGACCCTTCTCGGCCATAAATGTAGCCAAGGGCAAAGGGAGCAACTCGGTCCTAGTGATGACATTCCGGGTCATTTCGCCGAACAAGAACAGTACTAAAACGACAAAGAGCAAGGGAAAGGCTGTCATTACTACAATTAAGTACTCTGAACCTGACAAAGCCATGCTGTTCAGCTTTTACAACCACCCCTAACCACTTTGGGTATGGGCTGATGGGACAAGTACTAGCCCTATAAAGCTGAACCTACATGTGGACGTTGGGGGGAGGGAAAAAGCTAGTATAAAAGAAGGAAGAAGCAATCCAGAAAAAGGGACCGGGACGAGGTCCAAGAACTAGAGCCACCCAGGCCGTGCCAAAGAGAAAGCCTTCTTGGATAAGCTTAGTTCACCTCTGTGCGATCATCATGAACACTATGACTAATGACTGTCTGTTCACCAAGACTTAGCCTTCTAGCTCACTCTCTACAAATTCATTGTATTGGGCCCGCTGGTCCAAGATCCCACCCACCGTGTGGTATTGGGCTGAAAAACGAGACCCTATAGTAATATATAGCCTTTATATATATATATATATATATCTTTATATTTTATAATACACTACACATAAAAAAAAATAAGGATTACATGGATATTAAATTGTAATCAAGTTAAGATTTTTATCAACTTAGAAATTATAGGAGAAGAAAAATTATATATATTTTTAAAATCTAAAAAAAATTCTACAATATGGTGAAACCACTTAGCGCAATTATGGCGTCTAAGCCTAACTTTAGTTTTATAGTATACTAGTCGCTAACCTATGCAATGCACAGAAAAATTATTGACTTTGAAAAAAAAAATCCAACAATGAGTAAATAGACATTTTGCTAGATAGTTTTATTTATTTTATTTATTTTTTTATTTTTAATGAAGAAATATTTAACTTCTATACTTTTCCATAGTTTAGAAGTGTTGTCTAACATTGAATGTTATTGAGTTGCAAATGCATAGTTACCGAAACCTACAAAATAATTTACAATTCTTAATTTAATAAAGCAAAACTCCCAATAGTTACACACACACACACACACTTAAAACTAATATAAACTGCAAATATATAAACAAAGACTATGATATGAGGAAGAAACACCAAGTTTCAAATTTGAGTAGCAGTATGACTTTCTCATAGTAATAACAATATAGGCAATTCAAAACATGGAACAATATCAAAATTATAATACCTAATTTCATTATCTTTTATGTTGAATCCAAACAAACAATTAATTGAAATTAATCCAAACAAATAATTAATCAACCAAAAATCATAGATTTTAATAGGAAAACAAAAAATACATGAACCTAAATAAAAAGCATTTAAGGTGAAGAATTAAGATCAAACTTCAAATTTATAGAATCCCCAAATTCTACTTCAAAACCAAACCAAATTCAACAAATTTATATTACCAAATAAAAATTTATCGTTCCTTAGGCTGGAAGACATAAGTTGTAGTTTTGATTTTTCTCCAAAAAATAGAGATGTTTTATCTGCCATGTACAATAATAATAAAAAAAAAATTAGTAAAAATTTCAACCCAAAAACCAAACCCACGAAAACAATGTCAATACAAATATGGAGATTAACCCAAACACTCAAAATAAAATCAATTCTAAATATAACAAAAGAATAAAATAGAAAGAAAATCGTAGATATAAACAAATATCCACATATGTTGAACTGGAATTTTATTAATAATAACAATATAAAAAACTAGTCGCTAAACCCGTGCGATGCACGGGAAAAACTATAAAATAAGTTTAGAAGAGAGTATCATTATATTAAGTTGAAATAGTTAGCATAATAATAACTAAAAAAAGAGAGGAATATTTAGCATAAATGTATGAAATGCTTTTAAATAGGAAATGACATTAATAATACAATGTAAGATGCCATTTGAAAATTATTGATATAAACTATCCAATAGACATTGCATTCATTCTAAAATAAGTTATAGTCATAAATAGCATTTTTTTTTTTAAGAAACAAATCTTAATAACATTGTATAACTAAAAAAAAAAATGTCTATTGGATAGTTTAAAACATATATTCATAGATAATTGCATTTTTTATAGTATATTTTCTTAAAAAGAAAACATAATACATAAACCTTTGAATTATTATTTTTTATTTTTTTGACAGTAATGATTTATTAGCAAAATCTAGCAAAAATAATAATATTAATACTAAATGTAACACATTTAAATAAAAGGTTTATATAACAACATATGTACATATTACTAAAAGTTTCATTCTAATGTTATGAATGTAGTTTCGATGCCCATTTCAGTTTGTCTATTAGAATAGAATATGGGCAATGCTAAGGATACTAAAAATCCCACAACGCCACAATACAAAAATTGTGTCCTTAACATTTTCTATAGAATATTTTAGCTTTGACATATTGTGGGTTATTGCTAATATATATTGTGGGTTATTGCTAATATATATAAATTAGTTCTATAATAATAATAATAATAATATATTATTATTATTATTATTATTATTAATAATCTAATGCAGAGTAAAAAGATATCTTTTTTTTTTTTTTTTGACGGAAGAAGGTAGAGTTGATATATTAAAAAATGGCAAGAGTACAAAAGTATAAGAATAGGGTCCTGAGCCACAACAGGCCTATCCGCCTAGGCTACAGGACAAGAAGCAAGCTAAACACTGCCACAAACAGAAGACATGACTAAAGAATAAAAAATTGAAAAAGCTGCTTAGGCCAAGTCAAGTTCTCTGGTTGGCCACCAACGTTTGATACTCAAATTGGTATTTTTGTAATTTAGTAAATATAGAATGGTTTTTATATATCACGCAACTTCAACGAAGCTTCCTTTTGCACTTTTGCTAAAATCTACCCTCCCTACATTATTATCTCCTCTCTCTCACTGTAACTCTTTTTCGTCTCTTTCTTCTTTTCTTTTTCTTCTTCTTCTTCTCTTATAGTAATAGAAACTGAGCCCATTCCTATCCCTCCATGCATTCCATGTTAAGCACCAGGTGTAATGTTCCAAACTCTTTTCTTGAAAGTCTTCGAATTTCAACGCCGATGCTGAAGCAATATTTTTGCCATCGTTGGTATCACCCAAAGCTACAAATATAAAATTCCATAACTCCAAAGAATTTTTTTTTTCTCTCACAGTGCCCTCCGTATCTCTCTGTCATCTCTTTCATCTTCTCTTTATTTTTATTTTCTTTTGCCCACAATAAGATCCACTACCTTATTCTCTTCTTCTTCTATCAAATGCTTTGAAATTTGAAAAATGGGAAACGGGTTTGGTGAAGCTGGGACCGGAAAAGTTGAAAACAGAAATCTTCAATTGAAAGAGAGATTTAAGGCCTGAGGCTGAGGGAGAAACAATTAAGAAGATGAAAAAAGATGAAAAGAAGCGTACCTCAAAGCAATGATTGGGTTTTTTGGATCATTGGAGATAGATACCGGAATGGGAGAGGAGGAGGTTTCTTATGCTGGTTTTCAGTTCGCTAATAATCGGGATTTTGTTTTTTTGTTTTGGAGGAAGGAGATGGTCTGCATTTTGTTTGTCAAAGGTGGAGATCTGGGATTTGGGGAGCCGATTTGGCCTTTAGCATAGCTTCGTGAAAGGGAAAGGCAGAGTCGGGATTTCAAAAAGTTTTATTACTTTTTTTTTTTTTTTTAATATTATGCTGACGTGGAAATTTGTGGGGGCTTCAAAAGTTTCGGTTTTATATGTATATATAGATTCGACATAAAATTTGTAGGGTCACGATTTGGGGCCCAAGCCCAAGAGGTATGTGGCTTTGGTCTAACGAGCCCAGAAACAATGAGTTTGTAGAGGATGGGTTGTAAAACTAGGTCCTAGCGAATTGGACAACGGTTAGTATTGGGCTATACAATGATTAACACAAATAAAACACATTGATATCCTTAGATTAATCTAAGGAGGTTAAATGAATATATATTGATCACCATTGAATATTTTGGCAGTTTAGATTGCTACAGTGTTCTCTTTTTTTTACTCTCCGTCCCCCTTTCTCATGGGGACTCCCCATATTATATAGCCTTCTTGAAGTTATCGTGGTCCTACACTTATTGATCATTTGGATCCCTACTTGAGTGCTTGTCCCATCAGACACCTATCTTCAGCCTTCTGTGAGTTGTGGTGGCCAAGGCAACACTGTTCACAGGTCTTCTCCACATAAATGCGGCCAGAAAAGTAGCTGCAATGCATTTAATGCGGTAGTAGTAGCCTCTCCTTGGATATTTTGCGTTTCCTTCTTCCCCGTGGGTTTATGAGGCACACTCTTGTTGCTAGTGCCTATTGGAGGATCCCTTTAATTGCTAGAGTGCACGTTCGAGCTACACTCATCACATCCGAGGAGGTATTCCTCCTCGGATCGTCTTCCATATGTTCCTTGCATTTGAGAGCTTAATTGGGAATCCTTTAGACAACCATTTCCTCTCCTCGGACTTTGTCAATTGTCCCGGGTGAGGCCCAAAGCCCATTACATGATATGGAGTCTTTGCCCCTACAAAATTCATTAATCAAAGAAGAAAGTTGATTTAGATTGCTTGCAATTTTTTTTTTAAATGTTAGTCTCTATCTTTTGCTTCGGTTATATATATATATATATATATAAATATATAGATTATCAACGTTTGAGTTTGAGTTTGAGTTTAAGTTTAAGTTGGACTTATTGGAGAGATAGAGTTCAACTCTTTGTTAAGTTTGGATTAAACAATAATAAAATTTTTTAAATGATAATGATGAATTTGAGGTTAAGTTAGACTTGTTAGAGAGATAGAGTTCCACTCCTTGTTAAGTTTGGATTAAACAAAAATAATTTTTTTAAATGATAATGATGAATTTGAGTTTAAGTTAGACTTGTTAGAGAGATAGAGTTTCACTCCTTGTTAAATTTGGACTAAATAAAAATAATTTTATTTAAATAAAATGATAATTTTATTTAAATATTATGCTGACGTGGAAAATTGTGAGAGTTTCAGAGGTTTCGGTTATATATATATATATATATATATAGATAATATGCTAATTTGGATTTGGCCATGAGATTGGGAACTTAAATAAATAAACAAATTATAAATGCGATGTGAGTGATGATTGTATTATTGATTTGAAACCAACAGGTATAATATTGTAAATATATGAGTATAAATTCTTTTCTATTTCAAATAGACATGGTAAAACAGGTTAGAATTTTTTGACTTGACCCAACCCGAAAAAAGACTCGAACCCTTTTTTCTTTTCCAAAACAAAAACGGGTTAACCCATGAACCAACCTGTGTTTTTTGCGGGCCAACTCGACCCAACCCGTGACACGAACTATTTTTTAAAACTTTTTTTGGTAAAAATAAAATAAAATAAAAATAATATTGGTTTAATTGTTTGTTGTGAGTTTTAAGGAAACAATTGAGATATTTACATAACTACGTGCAAATGAATTAAAAGATGAATGGTTGAGCATTCTATAATGAGTAAAGATTTTTAGATATCAAATAGTAAAATACATGTCCAGATAATATATTTATAGTAGAATTATAAATATAGATTTAAAATTGTAGACATGTGTGAGAAACATTCATAAGTGTGAAAATAGTGAAGCCAAAGTATCAAATTAGCATAAATTATGAATGCCTAGACCTATTTTTTAACAATTTATGTCCAAAATAAACTGCTTTTTAAAATTTTCTTAGAGTGTGTGTTGCTTAACAATGATATGATATTTATAAAAGAGACCATGTATAAATAAGTAAATAATCAAACTTTAATGTATATTCTCAAATTGAAATGGAGTACCAACCTCAATTGATAATAGATTATAAAATTAATTTTCAAGATTGTAAATTTCTTATATGTTTTTATTCTTTGTCAAATGAGTTATCCAATAAGTCATTTGTAATTTTGTTTTATATTTGGAGATGTTGATATTGTGTAGAAATAAAACTTGTGTATTTGTTTTACTTATCTTTGTGTTATTTTGTTTTAGTTAGTAATGCTGGAATTTGTATAATTTTAAAATTATTGAATAAGTATTAATAAGTTTAACTCAGTTCATTCTTGATATAAGTGGTGAATTCAAAGTAATACATTTTATATTAAGTAATTTGTTGCATGACTTTTCAAATGGCAAATATATGTTATTTTCTTTATAAAAAAAAAAAAAAAATTCATGTGAAAAATATGACCCGACCCGACCCAACTTGCAACCCGATTGCCCTGAACTTGTTTTTAACTTGCTTAAAATGACTTGTTTTTACCCACAATTCGCTTGACCCGCAACTCGATTGACCCAACTCGACTTGCCCATTTGCCATGTCTAATTTCAAACCACTTTGCTTTGTACTTAATTAGATTTTTTTTGGACTTCCTAATAATCCCAATATGTATTTTCTTAAAAATTAAAACAAATAAAAAATCCTAATACTATCCACTCGTTTTGGGCCTAAGATAAAAGTGACAAAGAGAGAGAGTAGCTCTTTTAATTAAACTTAGAAGGCACTAAATGTTTAGCCCAGTTGCCATTAAGTTATAAAATTCGATTTTGTTAAAGTCCATTTGAAACCAAATGATAAATATTATATATATATATATATATATAGAGAGAGAGAGAGAGAGAGAGAGAGAGAGAGAGAGATAGGTTCAAGTTACACCTGGTGTAACTCTTTAGAGTTACATATTTTCTAAACCATTAGATTTAAGTAAATCCAACAGTTAAAAGAAGACACTCATGAATACCGAGATTAGAATCTAATTTATTATTCCTTATTTATGATATTCCATACTTATTTCTAAACCTAAAAAAGGTATACTTATTTCTCTCCCTCTTTCTCTCTTTCTCATACGTATTTATGTAATCTTTTCTCTTTATATTGTTTTTGGTTTTTGAGTCTGTGACACAGTTAAGGACATATAAATGGATTAGCGAAATATAAAACATAAAAGGGTAGAATAGAAGTTGAAGCAGTACCAGAGGAAAAGTAATTTGGGTAGAGAAGTTTCGCTCATATTCATTTTAAAAATTTTGATTATATATATATATATATATATATATATTTCACTTTCCAAACACCATTAAGGTGGTCTTCAACGAGGAGCAAGATTGAAGAGGTGGAGTAAATGGACTTTGGTCTAGAGATGGAATAACAAAGAGATGAAACTAAAAGTCAATCACTTTGCTTGCTTGGAGTGCTGCTGATTTGATTCTTATCATTCCTTCATTCCCTTTTTTTTCCTCTTAATAAAATTTTTAGCAATTTAATCATTTAAATGAAAAATTGGATGGCGCTTGCTCTTAGTTTTTGTTCTCAAATATTTATTCTTGTAATCAAGCTAAAGAATTTACCTCTATGATAGGCCAAAAACGAATTGACTCATTGTGATAAATTAATTGATTAATTAGTTAAGTTTATTAATTAATCAAATTAACATGCAATTGTACGTGGCAGCACAAACAAATCACCAAATAACTAAAGAAAGAAATTGCATACAAGTAAATAAATTGTGTGAAACAGAAATAATAAATTGCATACCAGTAATAAGAACCATGTGTATAAAGAAAGAAAAGAAACAACATATGCAAGGATAGGTGAAAGAAAAACATACATCAATTTATAAAGAATATAAGTACAATGTATGTCAATAATGGTCACAAGACCCACGTACAAGATATAAATGTATTTAAAATGGAGAAAAGAAAAAGATACAAATAATCCTCACTACATCCCTCAGAAAGAACACTCCCCCTGTCAAAAATCTCCTATGCTAACCCTCCCCCTAACTATGACTACCATTATATCCAAAATTACTCCCCCTTTTTGTCATGAGTGAAAAGGGTAAGAGTGTCAAGTAAACAAATCGTCATCGCTAGGTGAGCTAGCATCTCCATCAACCTCATCATCAGAATTGGTAGCATTATCATCATTAGCACCATCGAAGTCATCACTCTCATCCACAGAGGCCACAGGAGTGGAAGGCATGGTGTAACCACCTATCTCAACCTAGCGTCAAGTAATGTGTCCAACACGGGTGTTCACATGACACAACTCATCACTGAGAGTGTCGAGGCGAGCATCCATGCGCTAAAGCTACGCCATGATGTCTTCGAGTGTCACTTCGCTCGTAGAAGAGGAAGGAATGGATGTGGATGGAGCAGTAGGAGTCAGAGTGGTTGTCGATCCAGACCGTCTCAAACGAAACTGCGCCTTACTGCATTTAACGGTACCAGCATCTATAGCACCCATGACAGGAAAGGGATCGGAAGAGGGAAAATGAACAACAAAATGGCGTAAAAGCCTCATGATAGTTGAAGGGAAGATGAGCTTATCATGAATCGTCGTATCTCTATAGACATCTATAATAGAAAGAATAAAGTGAGATGGAAAATCTATGGTAAGACCCCCAATAAAAGAAAGCAAAAACCGAGCATAAGGCTCTGTGATAGAGTTATAGAGAGAGAAAGGGTGTAAAACAAAAGTCATGACCATGTTCAAAACTGAGGGCCTTTTGCAAAGCCCGAATAGTAAGTGAACTGGTGCTCACCCTAATCGGATGGATGCTCACAGAAGGTAGAAATGAGCTCGTCTTTAGACATTGTCCTCAGACGCTCATAACCAGGGTAGTCAGGAAACTCAACCCTGGGGACACGAAGCACATCTGCAACAATCTGCAGTGTGACAACTATGTACGTACCTCGAACGCTAGTAATGAAATGAGGTACTGAGTAGCTGAATCCATGCATGTTGGAGTAAAACTTCTGGATCAGCATGGATGGACAAGTGACCGAGGTGTCACACAGTGGCCCCTATCCTTTACTGTAGATGACAGTTGGTAGGTCAGTGTCAGAGAAGTCCGACAAGATGACTTGGCGTTCAGAATGAATGCCTCATGGAGTAAAGTTCTCAAAGAAGTTCAATTTGGCCATCTCATTATGGAACCAGACAGAGAAAGGAGTACTGTCAACAGAAGAGGATGCCCCGGAACAAAGAGGGTTCCAGGACGGGGCAGATTTACATTTGGGTGCCATAGAAGCAGACTAACGTAAACGGAGAGAGAGAGAGAGAGAGAGAGAGAGAGAAAACAATCAGAAAAGTCCTAAAGCAGTTCAAAATATCAAAGAATTTATTGAAAGGAAAGAACATATGCATGGGAATGCATGAACATGTGATATGCAATATAAAAAGTATCATGGGCTCAACCCAATCCAAACCTACCGGCATACAATCAGTCACACACATCTAAATGCATGACAATATTGTTATAATACTCATGAGATGCAATGCATGAATTTTTTAAGATCAAATCTTCAAAACCCATCCCAAAAATTTCACAAAAACCTCTTTGATTTTGAAAAACCCCAAAATTTTCAAAAATCCCAAAAACTTAGGTTAACAAACATGAAATGTATGAAAATGAGGGATTTAGACACTTTCCATGTGAAGAGTAACTTGAATAAGGTCGAAAATCTCTTGGGAAAGAAGTTTAGTGGAAGAGAAAAGTGTTTGGGAGGTGAACCAGTTGAGATCAATCTAGAGAGATTAAGGAAAGTGAGATCAGAATCGTGAGCACTCCTTTTATAGCCCATCAGTAAATCTCGATAGATCAAAAGGTGTCGAGGATCTGTCGAGCTTTAAAGAGTTCAATAGAAGCATCTGTCGAGCAAGTGTCCAAGGCAAAAAGAAGCTCAATGGATTGAGGATTTGTCGAGGATCTATCGAGGGGACAGGTACTTTCTTGATCAATCCACCTAGCTATCGAGAGGTGTCGAGATTGCAATAAAAATCAACTGAAGAGCTCGACAGATAAGCTAGGTGTCAAGAGGTGTCGAGGATCTGTTGAGGTTGCTTTAAAACAATTTTTCAAGAAGGGAAAAATATAGATATGAATGCAATCAAACATGCAACTAAACCAAGGATCCAAACAACATTTTAAACTCTTAAAATCATCTCTCAATAAAAATGTTAAGCACATAGATTCCAAAACACACACACACACACACTAAACAAGTCTAACCAATTTTATATTTCAAAAACAAGTCAAGAAAGTTTAGTGAGTATACATTAACACATGGAAACCTTGTGATGACCAAATCACATTGTACCTGCACATGTATCAAGAGTAGCAAAGAATATTGCATGTTGTGTGTGAAAAGTATCACAAGATTGCATAAGTATATACGTGTTATGGCGATTTGAGATATGAGAAAATCACTTTAACTCACATACAATCATAACTGTTTGATAGGGACTATCACCTTTGAGGTACATCCTATAACTCCCACATCTCCTAGAATACACGCTTGCAATCATAATTAAAGCATTTTGATTCTTTTTGCTTTTTATTTTTCTTTGCATATTTTTCTTGTAAGCAAACCATGCATGGGCATATAAGAGATAGAAAAGAAATATCCAATGATGTTAAGCTTTTGACATTGTACTTTTGCTATGCCGAAGCATACATATGTCATTTCATGATTAGCAGGCAATAGTGGTGAGATGGTTATTTATGCCTTTTTCTTTGGATTTTCCAGTCATTCCCGTAAAAAAGAGTGATATGAGTATTAAGTACAAGAGATCACTTAACTTTACTCATCACAAATACGAGCCATAAAGCTCACTTGCTTAGTTGTGCATGGAGATGCTCATCTAAGCTACAAATGATACAAAGTTTAGAAAACTTTGTTTCAATGACCATCCAAGGTACACAAGTACCAATGTACACAAACACACACTGTTTTTGTATTTTTCTGATTTTTCAATTATTTATTTATTTTTATATGAAAAAAAATAAACAAAACTGAAAACAAACAAAAACATGTTAAACAAAGCAAAGCATAAAAACTAGATTGACTTAAAACAATAAAGCAAAACACACAAGTAATGCAAAAAAAAAAAAATAATAATAAAAAAAAAAAAAACAAGACAAGGAGAGAGAGAAAGTGACATAATCACTTCGAGCTCTTTTCCTTCCACAACTTGGAAGAACCTTTCCTTTGAGTAAACCTTTGAACCAGCGGTGAGGGGGAAGGAAACTGATTCTGGTTTCTCGATGCTATCATGTTGTTGTTCTGTTGAGTGGCTAGCCACTTATAACAATTAGGTCGAGTATGACTGGCTACTCCACAGTGATGACAGAGATGCTGCTTCTTCTGTTTAGGCTTTTGAGAGTTAGTCTTCTTAGCCCTAGGGTTTTTAGTCTCATTCTTAGCAAGTTTAGGGGGTGCTCCTAAGATAGACTTACCGTTATCTATGTTCTCACTAGCTAATTCATTTTTAACTTCATTGTTCTCGGTTTCAACATTATTAGCAGGAGGAACAAAAATAGTAGTACTAGCTGAAGCAATACTAGAGGAAGAGAAATCATACCCTAAATTGGTTCGATCAGAAGCAGATTTCTGAAGATTGAGCATCTCATCGAGCTTAGCGCTTGGAGTCCTTTCCAGCTGGGCTCTGACTTGGAACAGTTCTGCCTCAAGTTTCCTAGTCTTCTCAGCCAAGAAATTATTTTCAAACCTTAGTGCTCCAATTGTTTGATTGGTTTCATCAAACTTTGTGGAAAGCTCTTCTCATTCCAACTCTACATCACTAAGCTTTTTGGTGGTCAACCTATACATCTTCTAATGCTTTTTTGAGACCTTATATAATTTTGCATAGGCTATGTAGATGTCATCTTGTTCATCCATCTTCTCAAACTTGGACTCCACCAATTCCTTTTCTTCATCCACGTCTTCAACAATCCCCTCAGTAGGATTGACAATGGCATGAAGGTATTCAAGATTCCGTTATCCTTATTGTCTGAATCATCCTCAGGCTTGGTGTCGCTTAATGTAGCAGTAAATGCCTTGCTCTTCTCAATGCTCTTGAGATATGTAGGACACTCATGTTTCATAAGCCCAAAGCCTTGACACCCGAAGCACTTTGGTCCTAAGGGAACAGTGTACTGACCGCCATCCCTAGCATCCTTCTTCCTTTTGTCTTGGCTCTTCAACTGAGAAGAACTAGATTGGCTACGGTCCTTGTCGAAGCCTTTTCCATTGGAATTTTTCATGAACTTCTTGAATTGCCTTGTAATGTAGGACTTCATCTTAGAATCTTCATCATTTGAAGACTCCTCAGTATCACTGCTCTTGGCCTTTAATGCCATGCTCTTGCTCTTACCCGATTTACCAATTCTTATTAAACCTAACTCATAGGTTTGCAGATTACCAACCAGCTCTGTCAGAGGAATCTTGTAGATGTCCTTTGATTCCTTAATTGTGGTGATCTTAGCATGGAATCTCTCGAGTAGAGATCTGAGCACCTTTCTCACAATCTTGGGTTCAGGAATGGTTTCCCCAAGATTGAAAGCAGAGTTCACTATGTCTTTGAACTTGGTATAGAACTCATCGAACGACTCATCCTCCTCTATCTTGATCTCTTCAAAGCTTGTAGTGAGCCTCTGAAGTTTTGAATCCTTGACAGTCTTAGTTCCTTTATAGGTTGTATGGAGAATGGTCCATGCTTCCTTTGCAGTTTCAGTGGAGGATATCTTCTTGAATTCCTCATTAGTGACTGTATTGAACAAAGAATTCAATGCCCTGCTGTTGAAGTTTGCCACCTTGATCTTAGCATCATCCCAGTCGGCCGGCGCTTCTTTTGGCTTGGTCCAGCTTATCTCCACAACTTGCCATATTTTCTCATCTAGTGACTGCAAGAAAGCTCTTATGCGTACTTTCCAGTATGCATAGTTAGTGCCATCAAATAAAGGAGGTATAATAAGAGACTGTCCTCTATCCATGACAAATAAGGGTTAATGGATCACACAACAAAGATTAACCCTAATCAGAGTGTGCCTACTTTGATACCACTTGATAGGCCAAAAACAAATTGACCCTTTGTGATAAATTAATTGATTAATTAGTCAAGTTTATTAATTAATCAAATTAAAATACAATTGTACATGACAGCACAAAAAAATCACCAAATAACTAAAGTATGTAGCGGGAAATAAATTGACACGGTGATTTGTTTATGAATGAGGAAAACCAACACAGCAAAAACCCCACTGGGTGATTTTAAGGTCACGACTCCCAAAAATCCACTATTATCAAAATAAACGGTTACAAGTAAAGGAATCTCAGTACCTTATACCAACTTATAGTTGAGCCCTTACCCCAATACCCAATTGGACTTGTTTTATAGTGACAATCTCTCATTGTAATGCACGGTTCCCAGTACGTGGCTAACCAATTGCGCGGATCCCAGTACGCGACTTCAATCACCAACTAGAGAAGGTTGTTGGTTGCAAAGTTCTTCAATTCATCACACGATGAAGATCGAGAAGTTCCTTGTTTACAAAACCCTACGGTGCACAAACACAACAACTTCTTCATAAGAAAGATGAACTAGGGCAAATTCAATCTCCGATCACAATTTGCTTGAACAAACTTTGCTCAACACTTGTGCAACTTGTTCCACCGTTGACGGCTCTTAAAATAATCCTTTTATATGTCTTGGGTTGTGAGAAAAGAAAGCTTAAACATACAATCACGGATTGAATGAAAAATAGTCCTGAAAAACTGAACTTCATAAACCTCGACAAATGCCTACCTGTCGAGCTCCTATCGAGCCACGGGCTGGAACAGCTCTTTAAGGCTCGATAGATGGCTAGCTGTCGAGCTTTAATGACAGATACTTTTTAAGTTGAATCTTGGACAGACTTGCATGGCTTTAACACTTGAACTTGAAACAAGGTTTCTTAAAGTATTAAACACATCCTAGATCTACCCAAATACAAGTAAAGTTTTTGTCAAAGGATTAGCCAATTACATAAAATAGTAACATATGTTCCTATCAAGTGAATCACATATGTCTTAACACTTTATCAAATTCCTGAGTCAATTGTTGGTGAGCACAAAGCCAAGAAACAAAACAGACAAGAGAAAATGAAGTTTTTTTTTTTTCATAATTAACAGAATGAGAAAATGAGTCACAGGTTGAGAGACAAGGTGGTGGTAGATTGGAGCAATAAAAACAGTCTTGCCATATTTGTTGTTTGTTCACTTACAAATCTACGATGTAAAAAATGTGTAACTTTACAAAAGTTACACCAGGTGTAACTTGAACCCATCCTTCTTTATATATATATATTTTATACATACGGTAACCATCCAATCCTAAACATCAGTTTTTTTTTTTTTTTTGAATATTATTACATCAGTTGATAATTACACCTTGGACCACATCCACTTTCATGCTCACTCTCATTCTCATACAGCAAATTCATGGAGAAGCTTTTAATTAGGGATCAAATCAATGACCCTTTTTGTCTTGGCTAGGCCATTGGCTATTGGCTATTGGATAAGAAATGGGTGACTTACCGCGCGCTTGGTTTCTTTTCAACCCTTATCTCATTAATTTCTCAACTCTCCTATTCAAAACCATAAATAAATTAAATATAAATATATAGAGGGTCATATCAAATTTTTTTCGTTACGTTCTTTTGAATGTTTGGTTAATTATTATTATTATTATGGATGACAAAACAAATATAAATATGAAAGACAGATTAAAGGCATAGAAGTATTTTTTTTTTTTGAGAGGAAATGATAGTAAACTTTATTAATTAAAAAAAAATATACATACGTTGGGGAAGAGAAATAGGGCATATGCCCTCCTTTTTCTCTTTTGCATCACTAGCATACGCTAGAGAAACACTAGTGTTGTTATTACTACTTGTTTAGAACGTTAATTAGGATTAGGACTTTGCCAAAAACAATTAATTGCTCTGTACGTAATTATTCCAGTTTAATTTTTTGGTTGGATCCTAGCTAGGTGTATAATATAATATTAGCTTAACTGGTAAAGTCTTTGATAATTGTATAAAAAATCTTAGGTTCAATCTATGCCTACACTAAAAACTAATTGGTGTCTTGGTCTGATGATAAAAAGCTATTATCAAAAGCGGACGCTATAGGTTGAAATTCTCTAAAAAAAAAAAAAAACTACAAATATAGATAGAAAAAAATAAACGGTTTGTTAAAGAAAAAATATCTCATGAAATTAATAGTCTCATAATAAATTGATGATATTGAGATCGAGCTACCTCATCAACTTAAAAAATAAATTAATACAGCTATATCATGTGATGTGGGAGACAACTATACAAAAATTAATGACAAAGACCTCTCATGTTATATTCCCCTGCAGCTGCAGGTGAAAAATTTGCTTCGATCCAATGAAACCCATAGTATATTTATTCATGCATATATATATATATATATATATGATATTTCTCTACCACAAACATATACAACTAAGTACCACTTGCATGTCTTTCCTATACAATTTATATATATACGCTAGTATTTGTTATTTTATGGGGCCGGGGTATATATCACGTAAGTACCTATACTATCTTTCCTAGCTATACCTCTCATTATTCATTAACATGCATATTGGATTTGGAGCAATGCCTAACTTATTACCGTAGATATCATGTACCTATATATAGAACACGCAAGCTGTGACACAAGTACTACTGTTGCATACAACATATCGATGCACAAACAAAATACCTCCTATAAATATAATAGAAGTGGAACTACGTACGTTCGTTGATACTATAGCCCCCAAATTTCTTAAAACTTTTAGATCTCCTGATATGTATATTTAGGACAAAATTGGCCTTTGCCCTTTTCGGGTAAAATAA
This sequence comes from Quercus lobata, assembly GCF_001633185.2. Taxonomy (NCBI): domain Eukaryota; kingdom Viridiplantae; phylum Streptophyta; class Magnoliopsida; order Fagales; family Fagaceae; genus Quercus; species Quercus lobata. The sequence continues at coordinate 104,132,602 of NC_044905.1, read as the reverse complement.
ATAACATTTTACCCTATTTCCCAAACTAATTAGGGAAATGCCCCTCTTTTGAAAATCGACTTTCTCAAAATCGAGTTAATCTTTTTTTTTTTTTTTTTTCCTGGAGTCCTATAGTGGCGTTTTAAGGAGCCTATAGTGATGTTTTAATGACCTATAGTGATGTTTTGTAACTCGATCTCTACGAAGTCGAGTTACATGCAATTTTTTTACCTATAACTCGATTTCATGGAGCTTGAGTTAAAAAAACACCACTATAAGTCCTTAAAAACGTCACCATAGGTCCTTAAAAATGTCACTATAGGACTTAACTCGATTTTGAGAAAGTCGATTTTCAAAAGAGGGTATTTCCTTAATTAGTTTGGAAAAAAGGGTAGAATGCTATTTATTTTGCCCAAAAAGGGCAGAAGCCAATTTTGTCCCATATATTTAAATTAATCACAAGTTTTAGCAAAATATATGGATGGTCCCTAATATTGTTATCTATTACACGTCACTTATAGTCTCTTGATAATGTTTAACTATAAATAAATTCTTTCATAAATTGGACTTATGGAATGATCATGGCTCTTATCTCATCAACAAAAAGAAAGAAAAAGAAAAAGAAAAAAGAAGAAGTAAATATAGGCGAAGCCCAAAAGCACATGGAATGGCTATATATCTCAATAACTATAAGATTATATATTAATATCAACTAGTCGCAAACCCGTGCGATGCACGGGATAGATTTAAATCAAATGTTAACACGTTCAGATTTAAATATCTCTCTAATTTCAATTATTGAAAGCTAAATTGACTCTGATATAAGATGAAACATGTAATATTATAAAGTAATATTAAAAATGAGATAAATACAGATATTACGAAATAATATATTACAATAATCATAATATGCTTTTACATTTGGTTTAATAAGTATTACAAAAGAACATCGCACGGGAATGCTACTAATTTTTTTAATTAAAAATAAATAAAAATTATATCCATAATAGGACATAAAATATCATTACTGTCCCAAAGGATGACACATAAATCACAATTTTAAGCTAAAGCTCCTCCCAACAGTTTTTAATTTGCACATAAGTCCCAATACCATGTATTTTTGCTATGGCTTTTTTTTTTTTTTTTTTCAATTTCATTTATTTCATGACTTCCACTAAATATTCATTGTATTCATAATATTTAAAAAATGTTGAAGTAGAGCTGTATCCTCAAATAACAAAATAAAAGAGTTTAATTCCTCTTTGTTTCAATTTAAAACCAAATTGTGCATAAAAGCAAAAAAATTTCCTTTGTTCCACTATGTCTTTAGTACCAAAATCACAAATCCATTAAAACCAAATTGTGCATAGAAAATCTTAGAGATTGAAAGACAACTTTAAAGTATTTTTTGTATCTTCTTCCTTTGTTGCTTTGTAACAGTCCCTGAATATGCCCTTTTGTTTTCCTTGAGTACAGATGTTGGTGTGAGTTGCACATTGCTTTGAACATCAAGTTTTTGAAATTTTGTATAATCACCATCTTCTTCAGTTGATAAGTTGTTGCTACATTCATTTGAAATATCACTGATATAAGCCTAGCAATAGAACAGGTTGAGGAATGTATTACAACATATACATCTGAAATATCATATTTGTAATTTTGCTAAACTAAAGAATACGTACTTCTGTCATTTTATCAAGCTAAATTGCTTTGTCAATTTCTTCAAAAGAGTCAAAAGTTTCTTGGCAGAGTAGAATTCCCATCCATACTTGAGATTATAGTCATTTAGTTGTATTTTTCTTCTTAATTGAAGAAAAATATAGCATTTACATACTAACTTCAGAATTAAAAAAATAAAATAAAAATAAAAACATGATTATTTGATAAAATACAAATTGTACATAGAAGTAATTAAAACAATGGAAATCTTGAGATGAAACAATTAAACCAATCATAAAACCAAGTTTGAGATAACCAAGAAACTTAAATATGCAATCATATTCCAATTTCAAATTCTTTCTACAAACATATTACCAATAAATATGCAATAAATAATACAGAATAAAGGAAAGACTGGTAAATACCTAACTTTCCTCATCTTGTAGTTGTATTACCAAATAAGCCAGATCTCAAAATGCTAAATCCCTACCTGCAAAACAGTAAGAATCCAATTTTCAGCCAAGAAACATTAATAGAAGAGAAATAATGCAGTACAAAAAGTTTGAAACAGTGTAGTGTAGTGCAGATTTTAATGAAACAGTGCAGAGTAGTGCAAATTTTTCTTTTTTAATCTCCTTCATATCATCAAACAATTTGATTGTGAAAGCAGGCAGCTTACCCTCATAAAAAAAAAAAAAATGAGAACTCTTCCTATATATGTTATTTTCTTCAAGAATTAAATAGATTAGCATAAAAAATTTTATGATTCTATCCAATGAAAAAACAATCACTTGCATCACCATAGTTGCTGCTATTAGCTAACTTTAACTCATTTTTTCCATAGTGACCAGTAATTTATAGAGGCAAAGGAACCCAGATATTAAAAGCAAAAGTCTAAACTAAATCCTCAAATTGATTTAAGAATTCCATTTTGTTTTATGCAGTTACTTTTAGTTATAGTCTTGTAGCCTTGCAAGTATTTGAATGTATCTTATCTAATAATGTATCTTATCTAATCAATGTGTAAGCTGCATCATACCTTGCATGTCCATATGTTAATGTGTTTGAAGACAAAAATAATGTTGTTGAGCAATACAATATTCAATTTTGAAAAACTAAACAACACTGAAAAACTAACCTCAACATACTCCACACCAATTTCACTAAGATTATCAGGAATGTTGTGTAATGAAAGCAAGTTGATAACTCCACCTCGCTTAGTTTCCACTAAACAAATTCAAACCCATAGCTCAGTTTCCACACAAAAAAATTCAAATTGATTATCACCATTTTAATATCTATTTAAAATATTGAAGATGTAACTCACTTAAAAATATATTATCATCAAAACACACTACTAAACTCAGTTACAAAGTTCCAAACCTGAGACTTATCTAAGCGTGTGCACAAACTCAATTACAAATACAAAATAAACACAGCTAAAACAGCACATATTAAAATAATAAGCCAACAGTAAACTGTTGAAGTTACAGAAAACAACAACTGTCACATAAAAAGCTAAATAAATCCCTCTAGAATTACAAAACAGCTGACTTCACCATTTGTTGCAAATGCAATTCACAGAGTTCTATCTTTGGGGTAGCCCAAGACAACGAAGCCCCACATTCTACTATTGGTTATAACATATCACACCACTTAATTCCAAGATACATCTTTCAATTTATGATACAGAAAAGAAAATAAAGCTCAATACAGAAAATTTTATCAACATATACTCAAAAACATTTTGCAAAAAATAGTAAATTGACCCAAAACCACCTACTCAAATCAATAATGCATTCACAAATGAAAATTCCCAAGTATATGTATAATGTTTTTTTTTTTTAAGTATTGAAAAAAAGTGGAGCAACTATTATGACAAAGAATTCTATTAGCGTAATCATATTTATAATGAAAGTGGCAGAACACAAAGTGCTTTAGAAAATACCAGGTATTGACACATAGATGGCTAAGAAAGTGAGTCCACTTAGAAGCACTCTGCTTCATAGAATAGGATATTCTCCAATTACTAATTCTCATGGCCCTTCAATCCACCCATGGAGCAATGAATTTTAGACTCGAATTGGAAACATCAGAAGAAGTAAAGGGAAATCCATAAAGCTGGATTTTTGGGGTCATCTATAAATATATATATATTCCATTGAGAGTGAAAGAAGACCAGCTATTTCAAGCATAACCTAATCTTTAAAATGTGAACTAATTCAAAGTAAATTAATTTGAAGTAAACAAAAGCAGATCAGATCCTAAGTCATAATTTTGACATCAAATTGATTGAAAGCAAGCATAAATGTAGACCAACCATAGACTACCACTAAACAAATTCAAACCCATAGCTCAGTTTCCACCAAAAAAAAAAAACAATCAAATTGATTATCGTCAAATCATAGTACTAAACTCAGTTATAGAGTTCCAAACCCAAACTCAATCAATTACAGATACAAAGAGAAACGCAGCTAAAACTACAATTTAATCAACTCTAGAATACAAAACAAAAATCAATGAAGCTAGGGTAAAAAATCTCAAAAAGGCTAAGAAAAAAAGCTAAACTAAAAGCTAAGAAATCCAAACTAAACGAATACCATACCTTTAACCCTAATCAAACCAAATCCAAATATCTAAATCTAAGATAACAAAAATTAAAATACCTGCACTGGTAGCGGCTTTGGCGGTATATGACGGTGGTAGGAGGCTGGCACTTTTTGCCACTGAAGGAGTGAGAGAGTGCCCATGGGATATGGTTTAGGGGTTTTGAGAATTGAGAGAGGCAGAGGCTAGAGAGAACAGCAAAAGAGAGAAAGGGTATAAAACCTAAAATAAAAATGAAAAATAAAATAGTGGTAGAATTGGGTTCCGGTTTTAAAAATAAAATAGTGGTATTATTATTAATATTGTGCTGATGTGGAAAATTGTGGGAGCTTCAAAAGTTTTGGTTTTATATATATATATATATATATATAGATTAGAATCCAATTGCATTCCAAAGTTGTTGAACATGTACGAAACCTAAACGCCCACTTCACTTAGAGAAATCCTAATTAAGCATCCATTTTCTCTCTAATTAATTGAGCAGGTTCTAAAGTACACCGTAATTTTCTTTCCTTAATTTGCAGTACTCTCCAAGTGCCCTTTCTGTCCCTCTTACCAATCTCCTATCATCTTTCTTGTTTCACATAATATCTCACAGTGAGCAATTTGGTGTATCTTATCTTTCTTATGCTTTCTTATGCTTTCTTCCTTCTTGTACATCATTTTCATGATAAAGAACAAATTGAAATACCCACATATATATGGTGCTGCCATAATTCACACTTAACCTCTTGCATATGCTTTGCACTTGTTCCAAGGAGAAAATGGGCTTTTGCCCTTTTTTTTTTAAAAAAAAATCCAGCATTTTGCCCCATTTCCCAAACTAATTAGGGAAATGCCCATGTTTTGAAACTCGATTTTTGGACAATCGAGTTATAACAAACTGAAAATTAAAAAAAAAAAAAAAAATTGCATGGAACTCGAGTTCATGGAGCTCAAGTTCATGCAATTTTTTATTTTTTTATTTTTATAAGTTTGATCGCTCTATACCTATAGTTGCATTCAAGGAGCCTTATAGTGGCATTTTAAATGGAACTCGAGTTCCATGCAAGTTTTTTTTTTTTTTTTTTGATCACCCCATACCTATAGCTGTGTTCAAGAGCCCTATAGTGGTGTTTTAAATGGAACTCGAGCTCCATGCAAGGTTTTTTTTATTTTTTTTTATTTTATTTTTTTTTTATTTTATTTTTAAAGTTTGATCGCCCCATACATATAGCTACGTTCAGGGAGCCTTATAGTGGTGTTTTAAATGAAACTTGAGCTCCAAGAACTCGAGTTCCATGCAAGTTTTATTTATTTATTTATTTTAAGTTTGATTGCCCCATACCTATAGCTGTGTTCAGGGAGCCCTATAATAGTGTTTTAAATGAAATTTGAGCTCCAAGAACTCAAGTTCCATGCAATTTTTTATTTATTTTTAAGTTTTATCTCCCTATACTCGATTTTCTACAAATCGAGTTTTACATTGAAACTTGATTTTGAGAAAATCGAGTTTCAAAATATGGGCATTTCCCTAATTAGTTTGGGAAAATGAGGAAAAATGCTGGATTTTTTGCGCGAAAGGGGCAAAGGCCAATTTTCTCCCTTGTTTCGACGAAGAGAGAAAGTTTGTTTTTTTATTATTATTTTTTTCAATTTATCTTCACGCATATAACTAAGATAAGTGAACTTTTACTTGTCTTCGCCAATGCATATAACTAAGATATGTTTCACTGACTTTCTATTTTACTCTCCTCATTTATTACTAAATAGTTTCTCTAACTTTCTATCTTACTATTCTCGTTTATTACGAGATAGTTTCATATGATATTGCAAAATATATTCATTAGCTTGGATTTTCTACTTAATATGCTTACTTGGGCATATGAATATATTCGTTTTTTTTTATATTATTTTTGATAGCAGCATACGAATATATATATTTGTTAAATATACTTGTTTGGCTTTGCTCATAATAGCCTAAAATATTTCTTCACACTTAATTTGTATACACCTCATAGCTCAAATTATCTACACATGAGAAATACTCGTTTTCTCATTTGTTAGGACATATGTGGATATTATTAGAGACATATGTTATGTATATTGGCTAGTCCTTTGACAAAACGTACTTTACTTGTAATTGGATAGATCTATGATGGGTTTAGTACTTCAAGGAACAAGAGTTCATGTCTAGTATTGAAACCATGCAAATCTGTCCAAGAAACAAGTGAAGAAGTGTTGTTCATTAAATCTCGACAAATAGCTCAATAGATAATATCTATCAAGGTTTAATGCTGATGCTCGACAGAAATAATATCTATCGAGAATTACAAAATTCAGATTTCCAGATCTGTTTTCATGCATATCCAAGTGTATTTATGTAGAGTTTCTTTTCTCACAATCCTAGACATATATAAGGATTATTTTAAAGGCCATCAAAGGTGATGCAAAGTGAGGTAACTCAATGCAAATTGATTGTGCATGCATATTGTGACCGGAGACAAAATTACCCTAGTCATCATATTCTTTGTAGAAGTTGCTGCGTCTTTGCGCCAAGGGTTTTGTAACCAAGGAGTTTCTTGATCTTCATCGTTTGGATGAAATGAAGAACTTTGCAGCCAACATCTTTCTCAAGTTGGTGTGTCAGTCACATACTTGGATCCGTGCATCGATTGGTTAGTCACGTACTGGGAGCTGTGTATTGAAAAGAAAGATTGTCACTACATTACAAGTCCAATTGAGTATTGGAGTAAGAGCTTAACTGTAAGTTGGTATTAGGTACTGAGATTCATTTTACTTGTAATCGCTTGTTTTGATAATAGTGGATTCTCGGGAGTGGTGACTTTAAATTCACCCGGTGGGGTTTTGCCTCGGTGGTTTTCTCCATTTGTAAACAAATCACCCGTTTCAAATTTAATTTCCGTTGCATTTAGTTATTTGGTGATTTGTTTATGCTACCATGCTTATTGCATGTAATTGAATCTAATTAATTTCACTTGGCTAAATTAATTGATTAAGTTACCAAATAGGTCAATACATTCTTGACCTATCAAGTGGTATCAGAGCGGGCACATTTCGATTAAGGTTAATATTTCCTGTGTGATCCATTGACCCCCGTTGTCATGGCTGCAAATGGCATGAAAAGATCTTTTATTTCAAATACAACTTGCTTCTCTAATCTCTATTTGAATGAGTGTTTCAGAAAATGCAAGTCTAAAAGTTATTTGAAAGCTATCTTAAGGATTATTGAAAAAGGTCTTAGTATAACAAAGAAGAAACTAGACTGTCTCAGAATGATAATGTGCAGAGGAGTTCATTTGAGAAGGGTGAAACTTAAAGGCTTCCATCTTAAATGGCATATTAGAGAGAAAACCATTCCTACTGATTTGTCATGCAAGCATGAGGTGTGCTTTATGATGAAGTCTGCATTTAAGGTAATGGATACATATTTGTGATACCTTGACAATGGATGCTCACGACACATGACTGGAGACCGCTCTCTCTTTAAGGTTTTCAAGTCCAAGAAAGGTGGAAATGTCACCTTTGGTGATGGGTATTAGGTTCTAAAAGTTTAGAACAATTGGCAAATCAGGAACACAAACTTATTTAGATATAGATCTTGTCTATAGGTATTATTAGACAATTCTCAAGGTAATTCAAGTCAAGATTCAAGAACATATAAGCTGCAGGAAGAAGATTTCATAATCTATCTGGTTCGATCGATCGAAAGACAGGCTCGATCGATCGAAAGTCGTATCTGTAGAATTTTAATTAAGCCCAAACAGTAGTTCAAGCCTATTAAGGATTAGGGTTTTACATCTACTTCTCTTAATATATAAAGGAAACCCTAAGCATGTTTTTATGAGGATTTTCAGAGAGAGAAGAGTGTACCTCTTTTGTATTTAGGGTTTTGTACTTAAAAAGCTCTTTCATATTTTCTACCAGTGTTATTACTTGAAGAATCTCAAGATCCGGTATTGTAGAAGTTGCTGCCTTCTCTAGTTATCAAAGGTGTTGATGATCTAAACCTTCAAGGGTGGTCTTAGAGTCATAAACAGAAGAGTTTGTGTTGCTAAACCTTTGAGTGGGATCTTAAAGTCATAAATGTGGGTGTTTGAGTTTTGCAAAGGCCAAAGAAAGGAGTCTGTGGTCTCGGAGCTTGCACGTGGTCGTGTTAATAAGTTTCTACTAATGGGTAGCAATAGGATGTTAGTGGTCTAAGTCGCTATTGTAAAACTTCGATTCTTTCTAGTGGATTCGTTTTTTACCTTGAGGATAGCTAGGTTAAATCCTCCCCAAATTTTTTACCGGTTTGGTTTTCCTGAGTTATCATATCGTTGTGTTTTTTATTTTCCGTTACTATACATTGATATGATATGATTGTTTGATTGTGATAACCTAGATCTGGAATTTGGACTAAGTAATAACTTGGCTAATTAACTAGGTTCATCCAATTGTGTTTTAAGGGGTCTAAAAACCAACAATGGGAGTAAATCATAGATAAAAGGGAAGGTAACCATCTCTCTACCTGGACTGCTAGACATTTCAAATGTGTTGTATGTAGAAGATCTGAGGGTAAACTTGTAGAGCATAAGTCAGATATGTGATCAAGGCTTTATGGTGCTGTTCTCAAAAGGGAAATGCCTTGTGTTGAATGAGTCTGGGAAGAAACTCACAAGCAGTGTTTGCACTCTGGACAACTGCTATGGATTGTTACTTGATGTTGATATTGTGTGCAATAGCATCCGTTTTCCAAATGAAGGCCTATGGCACCAAAAGATGGGACATGCTAGCTACAAACATCTATTAATTATATTTAAGCATGAATCAATTTTGGGGATACCAAAGCTCCGTAGAGTGAACAATGTTGTGTATGGACCATGTCAGTTTGGGAAATAGACAAAAGCAAAACATCCAGGCACTTAGACATTAGCTACATCTAGACCTTTGGAGCTATTACATTTGGATCTCATGGGTCCAACTAGAATTGAGTCTCTTGGAGGAAAGAGATACATCATGGTTATGGTAGATGGTTTCACCAGGTATACTTAGGTCATCCTTCTAAGATCCAAGTCAGATGCTCCTAAGCACATTGAAGCCTTGTGTACAAGATTGCAAAAATGAGAAGAACTTGAAGATTGATTGAAATCGAAGTGATCATGGTAAAGAATTTGAGAACTTATACATGGAATCCTTCTGCACTAGATCAAGTATATCTCAAGAATTCTCTACTTCTATTACTCCTTAGCAAAATAGTGTAGTAGAAAGAAAAAACAGAGTCATTCAGGAGATGGCTAAAGCCATGTTGCACAACAAGGATGTTGCTAGAAATTTATGGGGAGAAGCCGTTAACACCGCATGTCATACGGTTAATAAGGTGTACTTTAGACTCGGTACCAAGAAGACTCCCTATGAGTTGTGGAAGGAAAGAAAGCCAAATGTGAAGTATTTTAGAATCTTTGGAAGTACTTACTTCATCCTTAATGATAGAGAGAATGTGAGAAAATTTGACTCCTGAAGTAATGAAGGAATATTTTTGGAATACTCCTCCATTAGCAAAGCTTATTGGGTGTACAAAAAAAGAACCAAGAAGGTTTTTGAAACAATTAATGTTGTTATTGATGAAGCTTTAGATTATGGTTCTGAGAAAATTAGTGAGGAAATGCCTAAGGAAATTCTTCCTTCAGAGTTTAAGGGTGTTCAAGAAGTAGTTGATCAAGAAGAGAAAGGACCCTCCTCAAGGATCAAGTTGAATCACCCTTCTGAAGTTATTGTGGGAAACATGAATGAACTTACACTAAGAAAGTGTACAGTTGATGAATGCGTTGCTAACTTTGTGTCTTATTCTTGCTATTTGTTACAGGTTGAACCCACCAAGGTTGAGGATGCTCTTTAGGATGAAAGCTGGGTTGAGTCCATGCATGATGAATTGCTTCAATTTCAAAGGAATGATGTCTGGGCCCTAGTACCTAGACCGGAAGGGGAGCACATCATTGGCACAAAGTGGATATTCTGTAATAAAACTTATGAGGAGGGAAATGTGATCCGGAACAAGGCTCGTCTTGTGGCTTAAGGATACTTTCAAGTGGAAGGAGTAGATTTTGATGAAACATTTGCTCTTGTAGCTCGTATGGAATCCATTAGGGTTCTCCTAGCCCTAGCTTGTCACTTGAAGTTCAAGTTTTATCAAATGGATGTAAAGACTGCATTCTTAAACAGGTTCCTTAAAAAAAGATGTTTATGTGGCTCAGTCTAAAGGATTCATTGATCCACATTTTTCAGATCATGTGTTGTACCTCAAGAAGGCACTTTATGGACTAAGTCAAGCACTCAAAGCTTGGTTTGACCGGCTTACACAATATTTGGTCTCCTATGGTTTCACAAAAGGACAAAGCAGATCAAACTCTCTTTATCAAAAAGGAAAATGGCGATTTGATATTTGCTCAAGTCTATGTTGATGATATCATCTTTGAGTCTACTAAGGATGAACTTGCTCATAATTTTTCCAAGCTTATGTAAGCCGAGTTCAAGATGAGCATGATTTGAGAGTTGAATCACTTCCTTGGATTGCAGATCTATCAGCAAGAGTTAGGAATATTCATATCTCAATCTAAATATGCTAAAAATCTTGTGAAAAAGTTTGGATTGGAATCTGCTAGTTCTGTTAGAACCCCCATGAGCCCAAATGTTAAACTCACTGTTGATTTGTTAATGAAAAGTGTTGATTCTTCTCTATATAGAAGCATGATAGGTAGTTTTCTTTACCTTACTGCTAGTAGACCTAACATTAGTTATAGTGTGGGAGTGTGTGCTAGATATCAGTCTAATCCTAAAGAGTCTCATATGATTGCTTTGAAAAGAATCATAAAGTATGTCAAATCCACTGCCAATTTCGGTGTGTGGTATAGCAAGGACACCAATGATGTCTTAGTTAGGTATTCTAATACAGACTAGGTTGGTAATATTGATGATAGAAAAAGTACTTCGGGGGGTTGTTTTTATGTGGGTAATAATCTTGTCTCCTAAATGAGTAAGAAGCATAATTCCATCTTTTTATCCACTACTAAGGCTGAATACATCGCTGCTGGTAGATCTTGCACCCAACTTCTGTGGATGCAAAAACTCTTCCCTGATTATGGTATTCGTCAAGAACATCTTACCTTCTATTGTGACAATACCAATGCCATTAACATCTCTAAAAATCCTGTTCAACATTCTCGAACAAAACATATAGAGATTCAACAGCATTTCATTTGGGAGCTTGTCGAAGATGGCACACTCATTCTTGAGTTCATTCACACTGATGATCAGAAGGCTGATTTGTTCACTAAGCCTCTTGATAGCAAATGGTTTGAATTCCTATGCCAAAACATTGGTGTAATCTCCATGGAGTGATCTTTTCTTCTTTTCCTCCCTCATGCATGTGCATCTATTTTTATGTTATGTTTTGTTTGTTTGTTTTCAGTTTTGCGTCATCTTTTTTATTAAAAAAAAATGAAAAATTAGAAAAATACAAAAACAGTGTGTGTTTTGTGTACTTTGGTACTTGTGTACTTTGGATGGCCATTGAAACAAAATTTTCTAAACTTTGTATCTTTTGTAACTTAGATGAGCATCTTAATGCATAACTAAGCAAGTGAGCTTTATGGCTCGTGTTTGTGTTGAGTACGATTAAGTAATCTCTTGTACTTAACACTCATATTACTCTTTTTTGCGAGGATGACTAAAAAAATCCTAAGAGAAAGGCATAAATAACCATCTCACCACTAAAGCCCGCCAATCAAAAATAACATCTGTGTGCTTCGGCATAGCAGAATTGTGATGTTTAAAGCTTAACATAATTGCGTATTTCTTCTCTCTCTTATATGCCCATGCATGATATGCTAAAAAGAAAAAAGAATATGCAAAGAAAATAAAAGCAAAAAGAATCAAAATGCTTTTAAATATGGTTGCAAGTGTGTTTCTAGGAGATATGAGAGTTATAGGATGTACCTCAAAGGCGATAGTCCCCATCAAGCAGTTATGATTACGTGTGAGTTAAAATTGATTTTCTCATATCTCAAATCGTCATAACTTGAGACACTAACGCTTTCTTGCAATGTTTTCACACACAATACACATATTCTTTGCTACTTTTGATACATGCGCAGGTACAATGTGATTTGGCCATCACAAGGAATACATGTGTTAATGTATGCTCACTAAACTGTCTTAACTTGTTTTTGAAATATAAAATTTGTTAGACTTATTTAGTGTGTGTGTGTGTGTGTGTGTGTGTGTGTGTGTGTGTGTTTTTGATCTATGAATGTTTTGCATTTTCTTATTGAGAGTGAAAGCTCGAAAATGTGTTGAAAATATAAGAGCTGTTTAGACCCCCAAATTAAAGTTACGGCTTGATTGATTTTACTCTAATTTATACTAAGTGTGGAATAGAGTAAATGCGAGTGGATAAACACATAAACTACTTTAACCTATATTTATTATAACACAGTAGTAAACTGAAAGGCAAAATAGTAGGGAAGAAGAATGCAAACATAAGATAACACACCGATGCGTTATCAAAGAGGAAACCGAAGAACTCGGTGAAAGACCTCTCCGCTGCCCTTCAAGCGGTAATCGATCCACTAGACAATTAGTTGGGATACACGAATAGCAAGAGACCCTCTAAACGTAATCTACCCAATGCACGTAATCCCTCCAAGCTCCTACTCCAACAAGGCTTCTCGGAACCATGTCTTGTCTAGCTCTTCGAATCCCGCAATACGCCCAATTGCATCTGCCAAAGCCTGGCTTCTTCCAATGCTTCCTAGTAGCACCAAAACCTCACTTGATACTCTGAAAGGGTATGGTAAGTGTTTGGGCTATCAACCTCTCAAGGATATGAAAATGGAGAGGTAGGAGTTAAGGAAAAACCACAATGGATTGTGTAGAGAAATGTTGGTATAACAATCTCTAGCTCAAAGATAGTGGCTAGGGTTTTCTCTCAGAAGCACTCCTCAACATTTGTGGGTAATGTGGGTATATATAGTGTAGGTACAAAAAGTGTGTATCATAAATGATAGTTCAGCAAAATAGAATGTTTCACGGGTATCTCGCGAGAAGGCCTTACCCGTGAGACACTCGCGAAAACCAGCTGTCTCCATCTTGTCTTGACACTTTGCATTCTAGTCATGTGCAATACATATGCTTTACTTCGCAGGAAGCTTACTCGCAAGCTACCCGCGAAAACAGCTTTAGTCTTCACACACTTTCTCTCTTACACAAAACCTTTACAAATAAAACTTACATGAAATATAGGGTATATAAGATTGAACAAAATTACAATAAAATTTGGCACGGAATTAAAGCCAACAAAAACATGGTTGTAAATTACAACTTTACAGAGAGATTTTTTTGAAAGCTTAAAATGTTGATTGGATCTTTGGTTGAGTAGCTTGCTTGTTTGCATTCATTTCTTTGTGTTTTTCCTCTCTTTGAAAAACTGCTTTTTATCAAGCTTGATAGCTTCTCGACAGCTCCTCGATAGCTTTCTATCTATCAAGCCTCTTGGACTTTTTATCTCGATAGATCTTATTGCAAATTCGATCCATCGAAGCTTTTTGGAATTTGTCTCGATAGCTTCTCGATAGATTCTCAATCCATCGAGAAAGTTTCTGTCTGGTCGATAGCTTCTCGACAACTTTTCTATCCATCGAGGTGATTTTGTTGTCGACAGATTCTCGACAGCACCTCGATAGATTCATATCTTTCGAGATTTAGTGCTTGATAGATCACGATAAATCCTCGATCCATCGAGTTGTGTTTTGTTTAAATAGGTTCAATGCGAAATCAGATCTCACTTTTTCATTTCTACCTTGGCAGAAATTTCTTTTCTCTCCCTCTAAACACTCTTTCCTCACTCCTTTCACCTTCCCCACTTGGATTTTGGCCTAGATCTTGCATTTCTCCTCTGGTAAGGGTCCTTAATCCTTCTTTCTTCATGCATTTCACGCATTAGACCTAGGTTTTAGGGGTTTTATGAAATTTTTGGGGTTTATGAAAACTTTTGAGTTTTTCTTTTATGAAATTTTTGGGTTGGGTGTAGCTTATTTGATGCTATATGATCATGCATTGCATTCCATTTACATTTTCACAATGTTTCATGCATATAGATATGTATTTATATGTTGAAAATTGTGTGCTGATAGATTTGGATTGGGTTGAACTCATGATGCAATTTTTTTTACATGTCACATGTTCATGCATTCTTTTTATGCATATGTACCCTTTCTTTTCTATCTATATGTTTTGGGTTGTGATTGTATTCTGTTTTTTCTCTCTCTCTCGAATAGATTGCGCATGGCACCCAAGTGCAAATCTACTTTGACTCGGAACCCTTTTTGTTATGGGTTATCTTCTTCCTCCAATCCTCTCGTTCCCCCTCTTTACATTCGGTTCCGTGATGAGAAGGCCCATCAGGACTTCTCGGAGAACTTTCCTAAATGTGGCGTTCATCCAGAGCACCATGTGATTCTATCATACTTTTCTGATACTCCCCTTCCCGATGTCATTAACACTCGGGGATGGAAATCTCTTTGTGAGATACTAGGAATGGCAATGGGGTGGGTTCGGGCCGAGTTTTTCCATACCAGATTTGGGCCCAATCCGTGGTCCAAATCGTGGCCCAACCAAAAAAAAAAAAGAAGTAGAAGAAAGAATTGAAGCCCAAATGCCAAATCAATCCAAAATCTAGCAATACACCAAATGAATTTACATCCATCTCATGTTATATGCCATAATCAATTTGTAAGTACACAATTCATGATTGGAATATTATCACTAAAGAGTTTCACCTAAAGTTGGTTTCACTAGAAAGAAATAATCTACCAAATTAATTAATATATAAAATATACTGCAGAACATTATTAATAGTATTGCATTAATACATATTCAGATACAGAGCTCCATTTCAAAAACAAATTTTACCTATTGGCCAGAACCATTTAGGAAAAATGAAAAAAAAGTCATTTTATTAAGTATTCGGTGTGGCTGTGATGGTGGTGGTTTCGGTGAGTCTTTGCCCATTTTGGTCACTGATAGGGTTGTAAAGAAATAAACTTTCTAAATGAAACTATGAAAGAAACTCTCTCTTAATAAGATTCTTATTATCGAAGAAAAGAAATGGAGAGCATAAAAATAAAATACAAAGCTCCTCTGCTATTTATACTACATAACAGAGCATGTACACGAGCCCAGAAACTATTTATTGTGACCTTTGGTGAATAATGTGACAGTTTTTAGACCCTTTAAACAATTGATTAAACCTAGGTAATTAGCCAAGTTGTTACTTAGTTCAATTAAACAAGTCTAGGTTATCACAATAATAAAGATCAAATCATGCAAAGCAGCAGAAAATAAATAACACACGATATGATCACCTAGGAAACCAAACCGGTAAAAAACCTGGGAGGATTTGACCTAGCTATCCTCAAGGTAAACTTGAATCCACTATTAGAAAGAATCGAAGTTCATACAAAAGGACTTACAAGCACCCCCGCTCGACTTCCTAATGCTACCAACCAGTAGAACTTACTGA
The DNA here is from genome assembly GCF_001633185.2 of Quercus lobata. NCBI lineage: Eukaryota > Viridiplantae > Streptophyta > Magnoliopsida > Fagales > Fagaceae > Quercus > Quercus lobata. The sequence continues at coordinate 104,116,800 of NC_044905.1, read as the reverse complement.
CATGACCACGTGCAAGCTCCGAATCCACGGACTCCTTCTTTCTTGGATTCCCACCAGCTACAAGCACCCCCGCTTATGTATTCTTTAAGCTTTAATGGCAGCAATTGTTTTGATCATCAAGGTGTAGAGAATATCTCCTCCTTGAAAACCCTAAGTTTGTGTAAAGGAAAGCTCCTCTAGATCTCACAAGAGATTTACACAAACCGTAATATGAGCAACACTAAAACGTGGCTAGGGTTTGCCTTTTATACCTAGGACAAATAAGAAACCCTAAAAACGTTTTAAAACAATTAGGGCTGAGTTGAAAAATTATGCAGAAAAGCAATTGCCCGACGTTCGATCGGTCGAGCCTAAGCTTCGATCGATCGAGCCAGGCCGAAAGCCACACTGCTTTCTGCTTTACACTCGATTCCAACTTTACATTGACATACAACTTTGAGCTAGCTTTAAACACTACTAAACACATTGTTTTGACCATGGTTTGCCAACAATACAAATTAGAGTTCTAAATACATAAAGTCCTACACTTTAGAACCTAACATAATGATTTGAGGTTGCAGCAAATGGTTGTGTGCTTTTGTGAGGCCGTGAGGGTGAGGAGACAAGGCGTGATTGCATGAGTGAGGCCGTATGCATGAGGCAGTGACTGAGAGTGAGTGAGCTGAAATGAAGGAGTAAGGGTGAGGTGGGATTGAGGGAGGTGTGAGCTACTGCTAAAGAAATGAGGGACTTTAGGGTTAGTTGTAGCTATATATATAGGGGGGTTTTTGGTAATTTTAGGATAACCGGGTTATATCTGAGTTAAGTTTCAGATTTTTTTGATAAAACCTAGACCTAACCAGGACCTAATTCAGGTTTTTTTTTTTTTAAAAACCCATACTCGACCCTATTCCTAATCGGACTGGGTAAAACCCGACCCATTAGGGTTGGGCTGGGCCAGGTACCCGCGGGTCGGGCAAAAATTTTCATCCCTATGAGATACCCTTAAGGTGTCCCACCGTGTTCATACAAGAGTTTTACTCCAACATGCACGGTATCGAAACCTTTGTGCCTCAGTTTGTCACGACATTTAGAGGTACACGTATCGTAATCACTCTGAATCTTATATTTGAGAAACTACACGACTTGTAGGTAGCGCATCCTAACTACCTCGGTTGTCAGCATTTGAGGACTGTGTCGAAAGACGAGCTTCTGTCTCACTTTTGTAAGACACCTTCCTTATGGGGTGAGCGTTAAAACACCCTATGCTCGGGTTTTGCAAAAGGTCCGAGATTCCTTAATATGGTGATGACATTTTTTCTTACTTCATTGTCTCACTATAACTCCATCACAGAGCCTCGTACTCAATTTTTGTTATCCCTCTTAGAGGACCTCTTTATAGACTTCCCTTCTCATTTTATTATCTCTATCATAGATGTCTATAGGGATACGACGACCTGTGATAAGCTCATTTTTCCTTCGACTATCACACGGATCCTTTGTCATTTTTCTATCCCTATTCCTAATTCTCCTCTCTACACTATCATGGGTGCCATTAGCGTAATGTTTGTTCAACGGAGCGAGGCCTAGCTTTGTTCGAAGCGGTCACGGACCGATACGACAGATTCTCCAACCCCCTCCATTCCATCCACCTCCTCTCCTTCTTCTTCTTTTGCAGGTGGTGTGACCCTTAAGGTAATCATTGTGCAGCGTCAGTGCATGGATGCTCACCTTGATACACTCACTATTGAGTTGTATCAGGTGAACACTAGTGTCGGTCGTATTGCATGATGACAAGCTCGCCTTGGTGGCTTTGTAGCTTCTCCCTCCCCTTCTCTAGAGGCTTCTAAGGATGAGGATGTTGATGATGGTACTGATGATGAGGATGAGGATGCTAGCTCTTCCAAAAATGAGGAGATGACGACCTTTCAGTGACTTGCCCTTTGTCATTTGTGACAAAAAGGGGGAGTAGTTTTGGGATGAGAGTGGTCATGTTTTTAGGGGGAGAGTTAGCATAGGACATTTTTTTTACAGGGGGAGTGTTTATATTTTTTAGAGATGTAGTGAGGATTATATGTACTTTTCTTTTCTTTCTTTATAGTTACTTTATCCTTTTGTACACTGGTCTTGTGACCATTTTTTTGATAACATACATTGTAATCATTTCTCATTTATATATGATGATGTGTGTTATTATTGACATATCTCTCCATGTGTTGTTTCTTTTCTCTCTTTATACACATGTTTCTTTATGTATGCAATCCTTTATTTCTGTTTCACACTAAGATGCATTGGTGAGTTTTGTTTAAAGTGTTTGAGAAAGACAGGTTATCAAAATCTATCATGCCATGAACTCTCTTCTTGCAAAGTTTTTCAAGAATTTGTGTTAGGGTTATATTTTATTGTACTTAACAAGTGATTATGAGTTTAGTGATTTAAGACTTCTCTCATACTTCATTTGTTTGTTGTGGTTTTGTCACGGATTGCCAAAGGGGGAGATTGTTAAGACATATGTAGATATTGTTAGAGACATGTTATATATATTGGCTAATCTTTTGACAAAACTCACTTTACTTGTATTGGGTAGATCTAGGATGAGTTTAGTACTTCAAGGAACAAGAGTTCAAGTCTAGTATTGAAGCCATGCAAGTCTGTCCAAGAAACAAGTGAAGAAGTATTGTTCATAAAAGCTTGACAGATAGCTCGACAGATAATATCTATTGAGGTTTAATGCTGATGCTCGACAAAAATAGTATCTATCAATAATTATGAAATTCAGATTTCTAGATTTGTTTTCATGCATATCCAAGTGTATTTGTTTAGGGTTTCTTTTTTTACAACCCTAAACATATATAAAGATTATTTTAAGACCCGGCAAAGGTGATACAAAGTGAAGCAACTCAATGCAAATCGATTGTGCATGCATATTGTGGCTGGAGACAAAATTGCCTTAGTTCATCATATTCTTTGTAGAAGTTGCTGCGTCTTTGTTCCAAGGGTTTTGTAACCAAAGAGCTTATTGATCTTCATCGTTTTGATGAACTGATGAACTTTGCAACCAAAATCTTTCTCAAGTTGGTGTGTCAATCACGTACTTGGATCCGTGTATCGATTGGTTAGTCACGTACTAGGAGCCATGCATTGAAAGGAGAAATTGTCACTACATTATAAGTTCAATTGGATATTGGAGTAAGGGTTCAATTATAGGTTGGTATTAGGTATTAGGATTCATTTTACTTGTAACCGTTTGTTTTGATAATAGTGGATTCTCGGGAGTGGTAACTTTAAATTCACCTGGTGAGGATTTGCTTCAATAGTTTTATCTATTTGTAAACAAATCATCTGTGTCAAATTTAATTTCTGCTGCATTTAGTTATTTGGTGATTTGTTTGTGCTACCATGCTTATTGCATGTAATTGAATTTAATTATTTTCACTTGACTAAATTAATTAATTAAGTTACCAAAAGGGTCAATATATTCTTGACCTATCATCATTAATTTAATATTTCCATCACTCATTACATTATTTTTTTGCTTTGGAGAAAAAACATTGATAGTGGACAATAAGGGGCTCATGGGCACGAGTTTTGGAGTCATCTACACCAAAAAACCCGACTCTAGCTACTATCCTATAAAAACACAACACCTGTTATTGTTAGAGAGAATTTTTCATTTTTTTAAGTTAGACTAATCCTAATTAAAAATAAAAAAAATAAAAAAGATTATTTTGTATGATCATGATCACGTACATAGCCAATGTGGCTAGTCCATAAACTACTTTCTATTTCTTTAGTGTCTGTTTAGGATAATTTAAGTTTATCGGTTTACTGAACAAAAGTTTATCGGTATATTTTCTCTCCAATAATTGGGGGAAAAAAAAGGTTTTATCTGTTTATTTAGCTTAAAAGTAAACTTAAGTAAATGTATAATTATATTTTACATAAGAAACTTTAAAAAGCTGTGCATATAACCCACTTTATATAAGCCGAAGTGAACACATTCTTCTAATATATCAGGCATCTACTATTCAGCAAAAAAAAAAAAAAAAAAATATATATATATATATATATATATATATATATATCAGGCATCTACTGCATTATTCATGCAATACCTGCAGATTCGTTTGTGTATAAAGCCAACCACAAATATGAGCAAGCGAGCGAGGTACACATAAAATGAGTGGACCTTCTTTCTTTGGCAGGAGTAATTATATCTAAATTCAAAACCTTTGACAAAGATGATGGGCTTTCGTTTTCATGTCATCTCAGCTAATAAATGCTATATGCAATTACTCTATCAGTATTTTGTTTAAGACTCTTCATTATAGTGTACTAGTATTGTTCAATTTCCCCAAGGAGGAGAACCTGGTTTAAATTTTGCACTTTTTGTCAGCCGTAATACGCTATTGCCAGCATTTTGTTTCCATTCTTTTGTATTACGTTTCTTTTGGTAACTGTTCAGATAATAAGTTCATTACTTATAAATCAAGGCATTTTAATTGAAGCTTCATGCTTTTGTTGTCTTTTTATCAAAAAGAAGCTTCTTTCTCTCTCTCTTTTTTTTTTTTGGGTTGGTATAAGCTTCTCTCTTGTTAGAGAACTAATAGGAAGGAAGTGAGTGAATAAGACTTATAAGCCCTGTAACTTTTTATTTATTTAAAATTTAATAGGAAAGGCTGTAACTCTTTAATTATTAATAAGGTACTTACAAAAATATATGTATTTTTACTCCTCAATTCCCATGGATGTGGGATTAGGACTATTCTTTTTACCTTGTTTATTACTTGCAAGTATATATATAATAAGCGTGTGTTTAGTAAAAATTATTTTTGTCAACTTATTTTACTATTCAGTTTATTTTTACTACTATTTATGAGCCTTACTGTACTTTTGGTACTATCCATGAGTTTTATGGTACTATTTTAGCTAATCTTTACTTTTTTCTTTAGTACTTTTAGTAAAATTTTTTCAATTTTAACAAAATAAGTCGATCCAAATTGATCATAAATTTGTGTTTTCCGCTCCTCTCAGCCCTGTTCCTGTAAACAGATTATTATTGTTATTATTATTATTTTTCTGAATTAAACACAATTAATTTCATTGTGCGGTATATGGACTAAAGAGTATTTTTAACATCAGATTGGGTAGTGGGAGTGGTGAATATTGGTTTGTCCATCACATCTGTTCAATAGTGGTTTTGGTGAGTGAATGGTTAATAATGGAGGTACGTACTGTGAATTGAGATAGCACTCCAATTGTCCTCTAACTCTTGATCACCTTAACCCACAACCTGTGAAGTTGTTGTCTCCTTGTGAGTTACACCAATATATAGTTATTAATTTGGACGGTTTATATCTGTCTTTTATCACCGTTGTGATTCGTATTATCCTCCTAGTCTTTGATATTTTTGGTTGGAGGGAAATAAATTGTTTCAGATGACATTACAAAAACGTTAGTGGTTCAGATTTCAGAGTGTATGTTTTACACAATTGACAAGATTCTCATTTCTTAAATATGCCTGGTTGGTTCGTATGCTCTAATGGGTTCCACACAAGTTGTCTACTTTCCAACTCTTTCTATTTATATGTGACTTTTGCCCATTTGGGATTTATGGGAGATTGAGTTTTTTACCTGAAGACATTGGGAAAAAGAAGAAGAAGAGAATTTTCTGGCCATGGATGAAAACTCTGTTGAAAGGCCTCTTCTTTTGAGCAGAGGCGCTGAGAGAGTGAAGAAGACACCTTTCTTTGTGTCATGGGCCAAGTGGATTCTCAAGTTTGTAATATGGGTTATTTTCCTTGCATGGGCTGCCCTTATTTTCTTCATCCCAGCACAGATTGTCAATGAAGCTTTTGAGAAATGGGCTCAACTCACCAGTGGCACTGTTTTTGGGATTACAGGTTGGTACCTTTTATTAACTTGTTATTCTTCTTTTGTCTCCCCCCCACCACACGATTCTTATCTGCTTGGTGGGCTCTGGTGTTGCAAAAACTGCAGGAAGCATATTTTTGGTGTTCAGTGGTCCAGTTCTTATTATTGCATTCCTTTCAATAGCTTATCTCCTCATCTCTGGGGAAGAGGAGCTCCACGAGTATGTATTTTTATATAGTGGAGATAGTTCTTATGTTCTCTTTTTTCTATGCTAACCTAAGAATTTATTCTTTTCCTTCAATCTCTGTATGTTGAGCTTAACCTTTTAATTAAATGGATAGCTTGTTTTGTAACTTAGAACCTTTCTTTGTAGGAGGAAGGCCTCAACAAAACCAAGATTCCGCTTGTGGACTTTCCCTGTTCTTGTGGATGGCCCATTTGGGGTTGTTTCTGCTACCGAGCTGATTGGAATTGTCCTCTTTGTTGTGTATGTTATCTGGGCTGTGTATGCATATACCACACAGATACTCAGCGTTATATCTCAGTCCCAGTTGACTTTAAAACAGAAGAGGTACAATATTTTATATGTTTTTCGTGATCTATTGTTGCCTTTCTTGGTGTTGGTGGCTTTGCTTGTGTGTCATTTTTATCAGCAGAAATTAGCTGCTTACTTCCATTATATTTCCTATTTGAAGTACTTTGACACTTTTATCCTGTGACTTTTCAAGTAGGGTCTTCATTGGTTCTTTTTATTGAGTGTAGTTGAAAATGAATTTCCACTTATGGTCAATACGTACTATTTGTGTGTTCCTTATTTTTCTTTTTGTTTATTATACTTCTTTTAGTTTTTTGTCATCATGAAACATGTTGTATATGAGAAACTTTAATTCTTTACGGTTAGCATTTGCTCTGTAAAATTTTTAAGTTCTTTTTATTCAGTACATGAAGATTGGTTTCTTCGGCTGAGAGTCCTACTTAATTTGAAATTTTCAGTTGTTTCATTTTGGAATATCTGGGACTTCGCTTTGGTACCATTGGATTATATTGCTTGGCATTTTTGTTTCTTCCGGTTGCAAGGGGATCGGTTCTTCTCCGCCTTATAGATATCCCTTTTGAGCATGCAACAAGATATCATGTGTGGCTTGGACATCTCACTATGGAGCTGTTTACTCTCCATGGACTATTCTATATAATTGCATGGACAATTGAGGGCGACCTTCTACAAGAAGTGAGTGCTAGCGGTGTAATTCTTTTACTTGTGTATAGCTTAGCTATATTTATAAATATGTGTTTCTCTTTTGCTTGTATATATATGTATTTGTTTGTTTGTTTTCCAGGAGAAGAATACATGTATATTCACTGAAAATTGAATTATCCTCCTGCTACACACTCACACACACACGTGTGTGTGTGTGTATTCTTTATAGCATACAATAAGAATGCAAGGGAAGGGGCAACCGCAATAGAAAATGGAAAAATAGAAATGACAAGACTAGAGAAATTCTATGATAAAGTGCTGTGCTGTAACAACTATTATTGATGGGGAAATGCTGTGCAGCAGTAACAACTATTATTTTTCTTTGAAAATGATCCCTTATGCTGTTAACTTCTGCTTTGGCTGTTCATTCACAATTCGTTGGTTAAAAATTTTTATTTATGACTCATGCACAAATTACCTTGAATTGTCAGTTTCCAGTGCTTGATTAGTAAAATACAAATTAAGCCGGGGACAGAAATTATGGGAAGGTAGAGATAGCTATTTGATCACCATTAAGATTGGCTGTAGTTTCACATAATGGCCGCCTTCGTGTTACTCTTGTTGGAGTAAGCAGCGGGATCAGAATCCTGATGAAAGATGGACTAGCTGGGATTGAGGTGGGAGTTGCACTTTAAAATGGATTCATTCTTGAGAAGTTCTGCTTGAGGTCTGAGATGGTGCACCATGATGGTTAATTTTGGGGGTGAGATATAGCATTTCAACCAGTAGACATAAGGTTCTTAAGGGTAACTAAAAGCAGGCTTACAAAATATGGTTATGTGGTGGCAATCTTTATTCATGTTCATTATACAAATAACAAGGTAATTGTTCAAAGACACAAGCACAACACAATAAACTGTTCCAGAATGGGATTTTGTGATTGTTTTGTGGTTAAATCCCTGTAAACCTTTTATGTTAGACTAAAGTACACTTTTGTCCCTTAGAGTTTTGGATTATTTTCATTTTGACACTTTATATTTCAAAATTATCATTTTGTCGCATTATGTTAGATCCTGTTTAAATATTGACCTTTTTTGTTCCAATTTCATTTCATGAAGGACCAAATAGAAAACTAAATCAAACATGAAGGGCAAAATGAAAATTTTGAAACATAAAGGGCCAATATGAGAACAAAATCAAACATAAAGACCAAAATGAAAGTAACTCCATGCTTTAAGGGCCGAAAGTGTACTTCAGTCTCTATGTTATGACGCAAATTCTTGAAAGCTATACATTTCCTTAAAGAAGGTATGCACAATAGAATTTATGATGGAAATGAACTTTGGTAAACGGTTTATGGAATGCAAATGTCATAACTCAAGTAGATGCACTTCAATAACTCTTGATCATTATATCATATTGATAGTCTTGCTTAGACTAATGCGAAGGTTTTCTCTTGAACTTTGCTGGGTTACTTTATAGTATACTAAACATTTTATTATTATAGTAGACTAAACTTGTTTTGATTTGTAAATACTCTTTCTTAATCAGTTGATAGATCATGTTGATGTTCTTTCTTAGACTGATGCTAAGGCTGTCTGGTGAACTTTGCTGAGTTACATCATAGTAGACTAAACTTGTTTTATTATAGGAGACTAAACTTGTTATGATTTGTGTTATTCTCCTTGATTTTTGCTAAAATTATCTTCTTCTTTTTTTCTTTTTAATGAGCACACAGAAACATGGAAAGAATGGTACTAATGTAAAAGTCATTGACCAGAATTTTTTGATGACCTTTGGTTCCCGTCCATGTTGTCTTATTCATGTGACAAAAACTTGTGATGCTACCTAGTTCTTGGTAACCTGAAATATTTTATGTGCAAATACATGAGAATAGAAGTGAGTCCCTTTAGTCTTGGCTTGTACTTATAATCTTTTAGCTTATGTAGTGCTTGGTATTTCTTTATGCATGCACCAGTCTGATAGCTGAGTCTTGTACTTATATGTGCGGTTACATGGTCACATTACTGCAGCTGTGTTTATTTGTATCTCTGATTAATTTGATCCACATCACACAGTCTGTTCCATTTTCAGTTCAAGCCATTTTTGAATTTAGTAGAATCTTCTAAAATTAATTGAGAGATTAGTAAGTCATTAAGTGGCATCACAGAAGAAAGGCGAGAAAACCATCTCCTTTGTGAATCTTGTCAATGTCCTAAACCATATGCTTTTTCTTCATTCATAGAATGTATCTAAGAATTCCCTCATGGAAAGAAATAGAAGGTCATATGAAGATAAGAATGGTACTTATATCTTTAATTGTCTCATGCAGATATTGGAGTGGAAAGATATTGGTGTTGCCAATCTCGCAGGAGTTATAAGTCTGGCAGCTGGTCTATTGATGTGGATGACATCACTTCATCCAGTGAGAAAGCAAAAATTTGAGTTGTTCTTCTACACTCATCAACTATATGTAATCTTTGTTGTCTTTTTAGCTTTGCATGTTGGGGATTTCGTTTTCAGTATAGCTGCTGGAGGAATATTTCTTTTTATTCTTGACCGCTTTTTGAGATTCTGCCAATCACGAAGGACTGTTGATATAATTTCAGCCAAGTGCCTGCCTTGTGGAACTGTGGAATTGATGCTTTCAAAACCTGGAAGTAATACTAGTTCCCCTCAATTTTGTAGTTTCCTTGTTTATCCGTTCTTACCCTATCTGATACTTTTCCTTCTTGACAATGTAGATCTGCGTTACAATGCCCTCAGTTTTATTTTCCTTCAAGTTCGAGAATTATCTTGGCTGCAGTGGCATCCTTTCAGTGTTTCATCTAGTCCTCTGGATGGTAAATATCATTTATCCGTTCTCATAAAGGTTCTTGGGGAATGGACAGAAAAGCTCAGAGGAAATATTATGAATAGTTCTGAAGCTGATCTACATCTCCAACCTCAAACAAAGATAATAGCTTCTGTTGAGGGGCCTTATGGGCATGAATTACCATATCATTTGATGTATGCACCCAACCAATCAATTTCACTAGAATTTACTAGATATCAAGCTTAATTTTAAGTTTCATATTATTATCTTCTATTTTATGAACTGACTTCACCATTTGATTCTCTAGGTATGAAAACCTTATTTTAGTAGCAGGTGGCATAGGAATTTCACCATTTCTAGCAATCTTGAATGACATTCTCCATCGTACTCAAGAAGGAAAACCTTGTTTGCCTCGAAACATCTTGATTGTTTGGGCTGTGAAAAAATCAAACGAGCTTCCTCTTCTTTCTACCAATGATATGGAATCAATCTGTCCATTTTTCTCGGATAAACTAAATCTTGAGATTCGTATTTTTGTCACTCGAGAATCTCAACCTCTACTGGTATGCTTAGTTATGCTCTCACACCCTTGTGCTATTGTTTTGTATTTAATATTATCATGTTCATGTCGTGGTATTTAATGGTTGTTAATTACTTGCAGGAAGAGGGTCAAGTACACGAGGCTACGAACTCTTCTCCTCCTACATCTGATAGCAGTAGCATGTCAGTTTTGGTTGGTACTGGAAATAATGTATGGTCTGGACTATATGTTATCTCATCTACATTGGGCTTTGTTATCATAATATATTTACTGGATATTTTCTATATAAACCCCTATGAGATATCTTCATGGTGGTACAAAGGGCTTCTCTTTGTAATTTGTATGCTTGCAAGTGTCTTTATCTTTGGGGGTATCGTGGTTGGTTTATGGCATCTTTGGGAAAGACAAAATGCAGCAAAGGAGGCATGCAAGGATGATAGGATTATGGTTGAGAAGATGCAGAATAATGACATTGTAGCTCATAAGGATTCATGTCAGCAAAAAGTTGCGAGTTTAACCAATTTGTACTATGGTTCAAGACCGAATTTCAAAGGTATGGCATCTCAACTTTTGTTCAAAACATAAATTGAACGAATAATATAACGACAATAATGGTGAAAACAACCAAATTTTAGTCCCAAGAATAACAACAGACTAGTCAAGGTTAGCCACATGTATTCTTGCTAGTAAGGGGCGCCTTAATGTGTGCCTATAGTAGATCCATTCATAATAAAGTGACTAAATTTTACACAAGTTATCAACCTACCATATCCCTCCTCTATTTTCCAAGCTAAGGACCAGTTGTGAACAAAATATATAACATAAACAGATGGAGTAAAACTAAAAGAATCCTGTAGGAAAAAAAAAAATCTTAATAACGAAGTTTTACCTTTTTAGTTGTACTACACTAAAGGCTTTCTTGATATGCCCTTTCCTCTGTCTTACTGTAGGTATTTTTGGGGATATATCAGAGAAATGGGGCTGCGTTGATGTTGGTGTCATTGTGTGTGGTCCTCCAACTCTTCAGACAAGTGTTGCTAAAGAAATCAGGTCACACAATATCAGGAGACAACGCTATCATCCAATCTTCCATTTCAACAGCCATAGTTTCGATCTGTAGGCACCGCCTTCATCATCTCATATTTCCTTTAATGTAATCAGTTAGCTTAGAAGCTAAATAAGCTCTATTGAAATGTATATATATTCATAAAAACATACATAAAAATATATGTATGTGTATATGTTTTTATATATAACTACGTATATATGCTTTTCTTTATGAATATATGCACTTATACATAATTGTTGGGTTATAGATTGACCCCGGTTAATTAATTTAATTACCCAAGTTAATTAATTAGGTTAAATTATATGCAATATGGTGGAGGCACCAACAAATCAGAATTCTAATTTAGAGTGCAGTGGAAAATAAATTTGACACAGTGATTTATTGACTAATGGGAAAACTTTTACAAGAAAAAAACCCCACCGAGTGAATTTTAGGTCACCACTCATAATAATCAACTAATCAAGTGTTAAGTTATGTTTTTTAATAACAATTATGTTGGCTGTATTTCCCGATAAAAGTATTGTAATTTCATTAATTTATTTCCTTGCATTTTTTGGGATTTGATTATAATGAGTTTAGTCTTAAATAGTGAAGATTTGCGACTAACTCGCGATTGACTCGAGAGTGCAAAACTCGTGAAAGTTACAAGAGGAGCACATGAGAAAGTTCGATAGTTAAGATATCTCGCAAGATGACCTAACAACTGGGATTTTAAGTGTGATTTTTTCTATCTTTCACCCACTTTATATATACTTTCATTATCCACAAAATTGTAAGGACGCCATTAGAGAGAAAACCCTAGAGATTGGTTTTCACAACACCCACATTTTTTAGAGAGCTACTCATCCTTAAGTAAAAAATCATTGTAGTCTCTTATCCTCCTCTCTCCCATTGTCATACCTTGGGAGGAGATTGTTAAATCCAAACCACATCCATTTAGAGTGTAGAGAGTATTTTAGAGCTTAGGAAGTATTGGGTCTTTGCCAAAAAAAGCCGGTGACACTGATGGTGCAATTAGGCGGTATTGTGGGACCTGAGAAGTTAGTGAAGACAAGATTTGGTGAAGTCCGTTGGTAGCTGGGGCTTAGAGGGATCAAGTACATTTGGTAGATTAGGCTTGGAAGGTCTTTTCGATATCCTTGTACTCCAACTTATTCACTAGTGGATCATTTTGGCTTGCTCGCAGAGAGGTTTTTATGTTGAGTTCTTTGGTTTTTCTCTTCAATAACACATCGCGGTATTATCTTGAGTTTGTAATCCTTTTCCTTATTGCCCTTTACATATTTGCCTTGTACATGTTCATCCATGCAATTATTGAATGCTTTGATTAATTAATTTGCTAGTCACATATAAGATTAAAATTAATCAAGCCGAAATTAAAATTTGGGAGTCTTAATTAACTCTAGCATTTAAAATATCGAGCTTTTAATTAGTATCAGAACAGATACATTTATTTTTGTTTAATTACTTAAGTGTGATCCTTGATCCTTTGTTTTAATTGCCATGGATAATGCTTTATGTGCTTTTTTGCATGGTGTTGATGATATTGAATGTAACATGCCATGTGTTTGTGAAAATGCCTCTATAAGTGTTTATTCTCATGATTGTGATGCCATATTACATGACTCTTAGGTGTTTCTAAAAGTGTAAATGTCAAAATATTGAAGAAAAAGGCTTTGAAATTTCATGAAAAACTCAGCAAGTTTTTTCATGAAAAGGATACCTTAACCGCTAAACTTGATGAATCTAACAAGTTGGTTGAAAAGTATAAGAAACTAGCTGAACATTCTTTTGAAAAGTTGAAAGAGTTTGAATGTTTGAATATGGACTTGAATGCTAAACATTTTTTTGTCTAACAAACTTGTTGATAATCTTAAATGTGAAAATGAATCTCTTAAGATGCATGCCAAGTGTTTGGTTGCCGAACCTATTGCTAAAAAGGAAGAAAATCTTTGTCGCAATCTTGTTATGAAACTCAATTTTGTGCCTATTGTGAGTTCCATCTCAAAAGACAAATTGTTGTTGTGGTCCCCAAACTGGATAAACGATTTGGGCTCCCAATTTATTTATTTGTGGGTTTCCTCAGAATCCTATGGGTAGTTGCTTCAAACGCAGCTTTGACAGTCCAATTTCTGTTATCTCTCTGATTTTAATTCCAACACCCCATTTCTTTCTAATCTCTCTTCTTCTTTTCTCCCAACTTTCCCCTATTCACTCCCTTAGTTTTCTTTCCCCCCTTTTTTCCTAGATTTTCCAACCCTCTATTTGTCTGCCCTCACTCCCTTTATATAGTCTCTCCTTAGTGGGGTTCAAATTATTACTTTTTCACTAGTTCCCATGCAATCCCACTTTTACTCGAAATTCCTAGAAACAATCATGTCTTTTGAAAATTCTCTTGAAACTTGCTTTAGACGCCAAATTGCGTTTGGTAGTGAACTCCCCAAAGGCACTAATAGTACTTGGGAACTGACCAGAATTTAACCATTTCCTTGTGAATCTCCCACTGTCTTAATAGTCGGTAGTGAGCCTAACTCAGCCCGAACACTGTGGTATTCCCTAAATTATACATTCTAGGTCATTACATACTTATCGTTGTGCTGGGCCTATTCCTACAGGGTTTAGGCCCAGCTCAATCTTTTGAGCCAACATTGGCTACTCAGGCCGATTTTAGGCCTAAGTTAAGTGGGCCGATACTGATTACCTGGGCCTACCCCTTACAATAGCCCTCCACGATCTTATGTTCATGAAGTGGAGATGGGATTGGGGATTCCTGCTTCGGGGGTTGGCTAAGTTTCCCAAAAACAACAGTTATATCTCGAGAAGACAAAACGTCACTTAATTAATACAGTAGACATGATAGCTCACTTTTTATGCGCGCGTGACAACATCTGTTACATCAGATGGTCAAGATGATCTGACGCTTTGATTACCGAGGCATGCGTGAAAATAAACAATGACAAGTATTAATTAATTTATGGTAGTTGCATTAAATGATCTTTTTTCCTATAAATACTGTTGGGAAATTTAGACCCTGGTTGATAGAATTAACAAGTTTTAAACCCAAGTTGTTAATTAGATTAATTATGAATAAACCTTATTAAAACAAACAAACATCAATATCATGTCAAAATCATGCAGTGGAAAAGTAAATAAGACAAGATATGATAACCTAGGAAAACTAATGAAACAAACTAGTTTCACAATAAAAAACCTGGGGGGAAACCTTCTCAAAAAGCAATCCACTATAGTAAAGAAAAATTTTAGATATAGTATAAAACCTTTATCCCTAGACTCTACAATCCTCGTAGATGAACTTACAGCAGAAACCTTCTACCGCTTTAGAACCTCTGAACTCTTCAATATATGAATGCCACCCTTTTTGCACAGATTCTAGTACGTGACTAACCAAAGATGCACAGCTCCCAGTACGTGACTAACACACCAACTTAAATAAGATGTTGGCTACAAAGCTCTTCACTTTATTAACAATGAAGATCAAGAAGCACTTGGTTACAAAACCCTAAGGCGCAAAGACACAGTAGCTTCTTTCAGAGAGAATAAGGCATCAGTCACCTTTTGCTTGTGTTCTCCTTGTATTTTCTTATATGATGGCCTTTAAAATAAGCCTTATATATGTCTAGGGTTGTGAGAAAAGAAAGCTCAAACACATAATTACGGATTAGAAGAAAACAGAACAAAAAAATCTATTTCTTTTAAACCTTGACAGATAGCCATTTGTCGTGCAGTTGTCGAGCTTTTGTCGAGCCGCGGGGTTGGAATAGCTCTTCAAGCTCGATAGATGCTAGCTATCGAGCTTTAATGAACTTGCACTTTTCAGCTTGAATCTTAGATAGACTTGCATGGTTTTAATACTTGATCTTGAAACAAGATTTCTTGAAGTATTAAACACATCCTAGATCTACCCAAATACAAATGACGTGCGTTTTGTCAAAGGATTAGCTAATTACATAAAATAGTGACATATGTTCCTAACAAGTGAATCACATTTGTCTTAACAATCTCTCTCTCTGGCAATCTGTGACAAAACCACAACAAACAAATAAATATATGAAAGAAGTCATAAATCACTCAACTCATATTTACTTGTTGAATACAATAAAATCTATCCTAATACAAACTCTTGAAAAACTTTGCAAGAAGAGAGTTTATGGCAAGTAGACTTTGACAACCTGTATTTATGAAATACTTTAAACAAAACTCATCAAGGCATCTTAGTGTAAAACAGAAATAATAGATTGCATACAAGTAAAGAAACATGTGTATAAAGAGAGAAAAGAAACAACACATGTAGAGGTAGGTGAAAAAGACATACATCAGCATATAAATATATATATCAAAGATGAGCACAATGTATGTAAACATGGTAACAAGACCCGTGTACAAGAAGAAGAAAGTAAGCACTCCCCCTAACAAGAAGAAGGAAGTAAGCTATCCATCCAGTGAAATCTGACATTCTCAAATGCGATTATAGGGGGTACTTGGTCAGCACCCATATTGTATGTGCTTTAAAATAATGTGGCAGCTTCCTTGAAACATGCACCAATGCTAGTGCCATTTTCTCTAGCAGCAAATACTGAGTCTCTACATCCACCAACATTTTGCTGAGATAATACACTGGTCTTTGGATCCCATCCTGATGTCTTAGCAATACTGAGCTTATTGCATGGTAGGAAATCGCCAAGTACATATACAATTCTTCTTTGGGCTTGGGTTGGGATAAAATAGATGGGCTAGTCAAATAAGACTTTAAGCCCCTGAACGTCATATCACATTCCTTTATCTACTGAAAACCCTTCCACTTTTTCAACAACTGAAAGAATGGTCTACACCTATCTACTGATCTTGAAACAAATCGATTCAAGGCGATAATCATCTCGGTGAGTCTTTGCACTTTTTTGGTGTTACCGAGTGGGTTAAGTTGTTGAATTGCTGTAATCTGGTTGGGGTTAACCTTTATTCCTAGGGTAGTTATCATATAGCCCAAGAACTTACTCGACCCCATACCGAAGGCACATTTGTTTGCATTGAGGCGCAACTTGTGTTGCCTCAATATTTCGAAAACCTCGACCAGATTTGATACATGCCCTTCACTCTTCTTACTCTTCCCCACCATGTCATCAATATAAACTTCTACTGTGTCCCTAATCTGATCCTTGAACATTTGTGCAACCATTTGTTGATACGTAGTTCCTGCATTTTTTAGCCCAAAAGGCATCACTGTGTAATGGTAATTACCTTCGGGCATGATAAAAGAGGTTTTCTCTTGATCCTCAGGCGCTAAAGCAATCTGATGATAGCCTTGAAAGGCATCCAAAAAACTCGTTCTTTGGTGTCCAACTATAGCATCCACCAATTGGTCTATCTTTGGTAAAGGGAACGAATCATTGGGGCATGCTCAGTTGAGGTTGGTAAAATCAACACAATCTCTCCATTTCCTATTTTTCTTTTTTACCACCACTGTATTTGATAGCCATTAGGGGATAAACACCTCCTTAATAGTCCCCGCCTGCTCCATGTGTGGCTTTGCCGACCTCCTTGGTTTCTGTTTTTTTGGTGGGACTAGGGGATCTACATTCAACTTATGTGTAATGAAGGCTGGGTCCACCTAGGCACCCTATACGGATTCCATGCAAACACGTCAAAATTCTGTACCAGTGACAAAAGAACTTCCACCTGATCTTCTACTTGCAAGCTTTTTCCTATCTAAAAATACTTATCAGTGTAAGGCATATTTCGTATTTTAATCAATTCCTCCACATTGTCCACCCCATTTAGGCCCTCAGGGCCCTATAATTGCTATAATTGCTTTGCTTCGACTTGCTCCTTCTGCCTAATCTCATGGTTTATCACAACCACCAAGCATTGTCTTACTACCTTTTGGTCGGCATGGACCACAGCGACCCCATCTTCAGTGGGAAATTTGATCTTCTGATGCAATGTAGATGGTATTGCTCCCATAGCATGATTCTAAGGCCATCCTAAAATCGCCGTGTATGGTGAAAAGGCCACTATGAAATTTACCTTGACCTCCTTTCTTCGGTTATCACTGAGAGTTTTATCTGCCCCCTCGGGCAACACTACTTTCCTATCAAATCCTACTAGCGGTGTGTCATATTTACTCAAATCTTCAGGCTTCAACCCTAGTCCCTTGTACAGGTCGAGATACATGATCTCAGCCCCGCTCCCTTGGTCTATCATGACTTTTTTCACTAAGAATCCTCCAATTTGTGAAGTCACCACTAAGGCATCATCATATGGTTGCGACGTTCCTTCCAAGCCCGCTTCACCAAAGGTGATCGAGCCTAAATTCTTCCTAGGCTTCTTCTCAGGTTGACATTCCGCCTTTATATTGGGCGGGGTCACTACACTTAGTATGCCCCTCCGACAACTCACATTTACACCAATGGAAGTTGCATGAATGACCTCAATAATTCCCAAGGGTGGGGGAAGTGTATTACCTTGGCTTCCCGAACCCTGGCCTATATTTTCCCCTCCTTGCCCAACCACATATTCCTTTAAATGCTCTAACTTTACGAGCTGCTCAAAGTGGTCCTTTAGGACAGGACATTGCTTGGTAGTATGATCTTTCTCTCTGTGATAAGTACAGTACAAGCTCTGATTCCCTGTGGTCAGTTCCCCGCCCATCTTTCCTGGCCAACGAAAGTAAGGCTCATTCTTAACACGCTCAAGGATCTTATAGACAAGCTCCTTAAAAGTCACATTAACGCCCTCGGTCTGCTACATCAAATTTAGACTCGGGGCTCTTAGTTCCTTTCTGGTTCTCTGCTGGAATCTCTTGGGACGAGAATCTCTGTTGTACTAGGAAGAGGCCAGGGCTTTTCCTTTGCCCTGCAGCTTATTGTCCACCAACCTCTTATGTTCCTCAATCCTTCTCATAAGTTGGTGCATGTTCTTTGGAGGACACATGGTTAAAGAATCTCTTAATTCTAACTCCTGTGGGAGTCTAAGCCTGAAGGTATTGGCGGCCATCTATTCGTTCCCTCCTCCTATTTCATTATACAACTCCTAGTACCTATTTGCATACGATCGGGAGGTCTCTCCATTTTTCATCCTCATGGATAGCATCACATCGATCGTTTGAGGGACCTTACTACAAGTAATGAATCGTGCCCCGAACACCTACATCAACTGCTTGAAACTGCAAATGAAGCCTTTTCTTAAACCATTAAACCACCTCATTGTCGTGGGCCTGAGAATGGACGGGAACACTTTGCACATCAGTCCATCATTCTAGGAATAAAATGACATCATCTGAATCTAGTGGCTAACATGCTCCATCGAATCAGTTTTTCTATCATAAATGGTAAATGGTGGGCAGGTGTAATGTCTTGGCATTTTTTAAAGTGATTTTCATGGGTCTTTTGTTTTAAATTTCTTCCATCTTCTCCAAACCTCCTATTTCAAAGTTTCTACATTAAAACCCAACCAAATTGAATTTTTTTTCATTCCATTAACATCTCTAAGGTAATCTTTAACATTTTTTATTGATTCTAAACCTTAGATTATGTTTTTGGGGGTTTTATGTTCATAGTTGGGATTTTCACCATAGGGGTTGGGAAAATTTAATTTTTGTCAAAATTTTTGTATGGGTTATGTTTCTTTTGTTTATTTTCTTTGGATGTTGGCCCCTTATGGCAATTAGAACATGTATTTAGGGCAGATTTCACCATATTCATGCATTTCATCATATATAGGGTGTTAGTGTGCATGTTAGGTGTTTGATGAAATACTTCTTAGGCATTTTTTCACTTGTTTGGACTCCGATGAGTACCAAAATTTGGGGATTTGCATATTTCCTCTTTAGGAACATGTTTGCTTCATTGGTTGTGTATTTTACACAGCTTGCCCCACATGTGCATTTCTCATGCCTTGCTCATGCATTGCACATAGCCACCAAATGTACACATCTTTGCCATCGTTGCCATGCCTTGCTTAAGATCTTGTTTACACATCTTATTGATCATTTTTCATCCTTAGCATGTCATGTTTACTTTATGCTTTGTAGCATTTTGTATTTAAGGTGTTTTGCCTTTTGTTTGAGCTTCATTTCTTTCCCTTATCCTTGTTCATATCTTCATTTTCCCCCTCCTTTTTTGTCTATCTATCTATTCTTGACAAAAAGGGGAGAGTTTTGTCATTTCTATATGACTCTTGTACACATTCATAGGGGGAGAAATTCCATAGGGAGATGCATATACCAAGAGGGAGAAGACATTGTTTTTATGAGAAGAACTTGTTTTGTTTTGTTTTATATTATGTTTGTCTTCTTGTTTTCTTTATGGTGCTTTGAGCTTCTATTAGTATCTATGATTTGTTGTTCTCATTGCATTGTATTTATGTGTTGGACATGCAGACATTCTTTATGTCTTATGCTTTATTGGTTGCATGTTTGGATGATCATTTGCATTGTTAAGTGATCATTGTAGTCATTTCTTAATAATTGTTCTTGTTTGATCAAGTTGTTTTTTAATTGTAGTTGTTTGGTATCTACTTGATTGAAATTGACTTCTTATTTTATACTTGTCCTTTATTACTGAAGACTTTACCTTGAAGTTATTGTGCAGGTGTTTCGAGATACATATATTTTGTTCCAAGTTTGTCATAGGTTTTAGATTTAGGTATGAGTGAGTTTTGCTATTGTTCCCAAACTCACATTTATGTCTAGGAAGCATCTTCGAACATCCTATGACAAAGAAAAGTATAGGAATGGAGACTCATTTGTTGCATACACTGATCATTACAGGTATGCTTTGATTAAAGTGGAAAGAGAAGTGGATCTACAGTCACTTTCTCAAACTTGCATTCCTACAGTTTTTAGGGATGGAGCATAAGGTCCCATTCTAATTGGCTTTGGGGATGTGTGTGATCCTTTAGTTCGAGAATTCTTCTCGAATGCAATTGTCTGTGACGGGTATTTGGATTGCTAAGTTAGAGGAACATAATTTAGGGTCCCTCTTACCATTAATCGAGATCTTCTTCAAATTAGTCCAGTGGTTTCAGAGTCTTCTCTTCCTTATGATGAGCGAAGGACCGTGATTGCAATTGCAGTAATAGATCTTAGTGGTGAACAAGATAAATGTAATGTTCAGACCATGCACACTACTAGCTTCAATACAGAAGTCAGAGCTCTTACCTACATCATGATCTTCAACTTCTATCCTATCAAGAATTTGACAACCTTGTCGCAACCAAGAACTTTGTTCCTTCACATTCTCTTCAAAGGGAAGGACATTGTTATTTGTGCTCAGCTCTACCATCTACTTACCAAGCATGTCTGGAAGAGGAAATCAAGGATGACTCTACCGTTGGCAGGTTTGATCATGAAGATTTTTCTCGTGCATAATGTTGATCTTCCATCTGGTTGGGCTCCTATGAAGAGGGAGGATCCTATTTCAGCAATGAACATGACAAGAAGTAGAGCTCGCCTTCCGAGTGTTGAAAAGTAGCAAAAGAGGAAGAAGTCTCAAGCTAAAGCATCTACGGCTATTGGTAGCGATACTGATGATAAGATTGATTAGTTCACTCTTAAAGGATATGACATTCCTCCTCCTTCACCTTAGCCACAACATCAGGCTCCAAATCGCCTTGATCAAATTCTTGCAAGAATGGACCATAGCAAAGGTCCATTGATGATCATACGGCTTACTCTTGAAATCAATTTTCATACCTCCAAGAGCAAGTTACCTTCCTCTCAGATCGCTTTAAAGATATGGGTGGTCCTGAAGAATAGCATCTTTGGTCATTCCAGTAAAAAAAGGGGAGTAGTATTAGCTTGAGGGGGAGTAGAAATTCTTAGAGCAGCAATTTCATTCTTTTAGTGCTTTATTTATGTTTTCAGTACTTTAGTTTAACTTTGTTTACTTTAGTATGCTATTTATGGTTAATGTAATTGATTTTTATAACCTCTTATGATGCATTCAGTTTTTCTATAGCTTTCTTTTGCCTTTGTTTGCTATATTTGTTAGGTTCTAAGTACTTAGGAACTAATGTATTAGAACTCTAATTTGTATTGTTGGCAAACCATGATCAAAATAGGTTTTATAGTCTTGTTTAGACTTGCTCAAAGTGTATGCGTTTTATGTAAAGTTGGAATTGAGTTGTTGCAGAAGTTATAGTATGATTCTGCTTGGCTTAATCGATCGAGAATTAGACTCGACCGATCGAAATTCGGGTAGAACATTTTTCTGCAGAATTTTCCAACTCAGCCCTAAGTTCATATGACGTGTAGGGTTTTATATTTTGTCCTAAGTATAAAAGGGAAAACTCTAGCCACGTTTTAGGTAGCTTCTTTTGCTGTGTGTGTGAATCTTTTGTGAGACCTAGAGGTATTTTCCGTCACACATACTTAGGATTATCAAGAAGGAGAATTCGATTCAAGAACTTGATGATCATTTAGTTGCTGCAATAAAGCGCTTAAAGATATGCAAGTGGGAGTGCTTGTACTTGCTGGGAATCCAAGAAAGAAGTAGTCTGTGGACTTGGAACTGTCATGTGGTCCTGGTAGTAAGTTTCCTACTCGAGATAGCAATAGAATGTTAATGGTCTAAGTCGCTATTGTGTAACCTTCAACTCTTTCATAGTGGATTTAGTTTTACCTTGAGGACCGCTAGGTTAAATCCTCTCCAGGTTTTTACCAATTTGATTTCCTGAGTTATCATATTGTTGTGTTCTTTATTTTCCGCAATTTACAATAATATGATGTGTTTGTGTTAACCTAGATTTAAAATTGGAGTAAGTAATCAACTTGGCTAATTAACTAGGTTAATCTGTTGTGTTTGCTGGGGTCTAAAAACGTACAATATTGTATCATAAACTTGTTGGACATGCACTTAGTTTCACTATGATACAAATTGAAAGCTCACTTGTATAAATACTAGAGCTTAATTAAGACTTAATTGCTTTTAATCTACTTTGTCAGACCGTTAGATGTGCCATTCTACCTCAAAACTAATTTGTGATGAGGAAGACACACTCAAATCTTTTATAGCATTTGACATCACGCTCCATAGGCCTGTTTTTAGAGTAGTTGTAGGGAGTCAAATTGTGGTCCCTCTAACAATCCCTCCCTTACAATGAAACTTGTTAGGACATATGTGAATCAATGTTAGGAACATATGTCAATATAGAATTGACTAATCCTTTGACAAAACATACTTTACTTGTAATTGGGTAGATCTAAAATGTGTTTTATGCTTCAAGGAACAAGGTTTCAAGATCAAGTGTTAAAGCCATACAAGCCTGTCCAACAAACAAGTGATAAAGTGCTGGATTTTAAAGCTCGACAGCTAGTATCTATCGAGGTTTAAAAGGCTACTGAAGCTCGATGCTCGACAGATAAGCTATCTATTGAGATTTATGAAAATCAGTTTTTCAGAGTTGATTTCACTTCAATCCGTGAATATATGTTTGAGCTTTCTTTTCTCATAACTCTAAACATATATGAGGATTGTTTTAAGGGTCATCACAGCTGATGCAACTCAATGCAAAAGTTTTTCACAAGCATATTGTGAACTAGATACATATGCCCTAGTTCATCTTTCTCTTGAAGAAGCTGCTGTGTTTGTACACTGTAGGGCTTTGTAACTAAGAAGCTTTGTGATCTTCATCATGTGATGAACTGAAGAACTTTGTAGTCAACATCCTTCTCAAGTTGGTGAGTAAGCTGCGTACTAGGATTTACGCATTGAATTGGTTAGTCACTTACTGGGAACCATGCATTAAAAGGAGAGATTGTCACTACAGAACAAGTCCAATTGGGTATTGGGGTAAGGGTTCAACTGTAAGTTGGTATAAGGTACCGAGATTCCTTTACTTGTAATCGCTTGTTGCGATAATAGTGAATTCTTGGGAGTTGTAACCTTAAAATCATCTGGTGGGGTTTTTGCCGTTTAGATTTTCCCCATTCGTAAACAAATCACCGTGTCAATTTAATTTTCATTGCATTTAGTTATTTGGTGATTTTTTTTGCTACCACGCTTATTGCATGCAAATTGAATTAAATGATTAACTTGGCTAATTAATTGGTTTATTCATCATAAAGGGGTCAATATATTCTTGGGTTTTTGAAGAGTTTTTGGGGTTTTTCAAAATTGATGAAGTTTTGGTGAAATTTTTGGGATGAGTTTTGTGTAAATGATCTTAAATGTTCATGCATTGCATCACATTTGCATTTTAACTATATTTTCATGCATTATAGATGTGTGCTATATTTGTTGAATTGTTGTGTGTTGTTAGGTTTGGATTAGGCTAAGCCCATGATATTTTTAAGTTTGCATATCACATGTTTATGCATTTTCATGCATACACACCAATTTTGTTTCTATCTTTTGATACTAAACAGTTTGGTGCTTTTCAGCGTCTCTCTCTCTTTCTCTCTCTCTCTCTCTCACTCTCTCTCATTAGTTGCTCTATGGCACTGAAATGAAAATCCACTCCGTCCCACAACCCTCTTCGTTCTGGGGCATCTTCTTCTTCTTCTGACTCCACTCCTTCTCACGTACGGTTTCCTGATGATAAAGCCCATAAGGACTTTTCGGAGAACTTTTATCGACGAGGCATTCATTCGGTACGCCAAGTTGTTCTATCAGATTTTTCCAATACTGTCCTTCCCACTATCATCTATAGTCGGGGTTGGGAGTCACTGTGTGGCATCCCGGTCACTTATCCCTTCGTGATCATACAGGAGTTTTACTCCAATATGTATAGATTCGATACTTCTGTACCTCATTTTATTACTTGCATTCGAGGTACACGCATCTTAGTTACTTCGGATATTGTATCTGAGGTACTACACGTTCCTAGGGTAGCGCATCTTAACTACCCTAGCTGTAATCTTCTAAGGACAGTGTCCAAAGACGAACTCTCGTCTCTATTTTGTGAGACGCCCTCATTTTCAGGTAATCGTTAAAACACCCATTGTTTGAGCTTTGCAAAAGGTCTGAGATTCCTTAACATGGTGATGACATTCGTTCTCCATCCTTTGTCTCACTATAACTCTATCATAGAGCCACATGCTCGATTTTTGTTATCCTTTCTTGAGGGACTTTTTATTGATTTTCCCTCTCTCTTCATCCTATCCCTCATAGATGTCTATAGGGATACTGCAACCCGTGATAAACTCATTTTTCTTTTGGTTATCACGCGAGTCCTTTGCCATTTTTCTGTCTCTTATCCCGCGTCCCTTGAGTCAGGACATATGTGATTGACTTGTTAGGAACATATGTCACTATTTTATGTAATTGGCTAATCCTTTAACAAAACGCACTTTACTTGTATTTGGGTAGATTTAGGATGTGTTTAATATTTCAAGAAACTGTCTTTCAAGATCAAGTGTTAAAGCCATGCAAGTATGTCGAAGATTCAAGTCTAAAAAGTGCCTATCATTAAAGCTCGACAACTAGCCATCTATCGAGCTTGAAGAGCTGTTCCAGCCCCATGGCTCGATAGCGGCTTGACAGATGGGCATCTGTTGAGGTTTAGGATCTATGTGCTTAAAATTGTTGTTGAGAGATGATTTTGAGAACTTAAAATGTTGTTTGGATCCATGGTTGAGTTGCATGCTTGATTACATTCATATCTGTGTTTTTCTCTTCTTGAAAAACTATTTTTAAGCAATCTTGACAGCTTCTCGACTCCTTCTTGACACCTGGCTATCTATCGAGCTTTTCACCTTCCTCTTATTGCAATCTCGATAGCTTCTCAATGACCAGGTGGATCGATCGAGATTTCTTTTGGATCCTCGATAGCTTCTTGACAGCTGGTAGATCGATCGAGCTTCCTTTAGACGTTTATTGATTTGTCCCTCGACAGATCCTTGACAGTTGAATGTGTTGACGTTTTGTTTTCTTGACACCTATCTCGACACCTCTTGACACCTCTATCTGTCGAGATTTACTGAACCTTTATATATAGGTTTTGTGCGATCCGGTTTTCGTTTCTCTCGATCTCTCTCTCGATAGCTTTGTCTCTTCACCTCCCAAGTTATTCTCTCTCACTCCAAACCTCTTTCCCAATTGATTTTCAAGCTTTTTCAAGGTTTTCTCTTCACTTGGTATGTCTTTTTTCTCTCATTTACATGCATCTCATGTTTTGAAACCTAGGTTTTGGGGTTTTTCAAAATTGATGAGTTTTTGTTGAAATTTTGGGATGGGTTTTTGCTTAAATGAATTTAAAATCTCATACATTGCATCATATAAGCATTATAAAAGTATTATCATGCATTTAAATGTGTGCAAATTGATTGTGTGCTGGTAGGATTAGATTGGGCTGAGCCCATAATGCCTTTTATATTGCATGTCACATGTTTATGCATTTTCCATGCATACGTACTCTCTTTTCAATATATTTTGATATATTTGAACTGCTTGGGACTTTTCTAATTGTCTCTCTCTCTCTCTCCCTCTCTTTTCATTTACGTTAGTCGTGTCTATGGCACCTAAATGTAAGTCTACTTCGTCCCAAAACCCTCTTTGTTCTGGGGCATCCACTTCCTTTAATCCTACTCCTTCACATATTTGGTTCTATGATGAGGATGCCTGTAAGGTCTTTTTAAAGAACTTTTCTCGATGAGGCATTCATTCTAAACACCAAGTCATTCTGGCAAACTTCGCCAACACTGACCTACTCGATGTCATTCACAGTTGGGGTTGGGAGTCACTGTGTGACGTCTCGGTCACATGTCCATCTATGCTGATCCAGGAGTTTTACCCCAACATGCATGGATTTGATTTTTGAGTACCTCTCTTTGACACTTGCGTTTGAGGTACGCACATTGCTGTCACATCATAGTTTGTTGCGGATGTGCTTCGTGTCCCTAGGGTAGAGTTCCCTGACTACGCTGGTTGTAAGCGTCTGAGGACTGTGTCCAAAGATGAGCTTAAATCTGCTTTTTGTGAGTGCCCTTTTGATTGGGGTGAGCAACAGTTCACTTACTGTTCGGACTTTGCAAAAGGTCCTCGGCTTTTGAACATGGTTATGACATTCGTTCTTCACCCTCTTTCTCACTATAACTCTATCACAGAGCCTTGTGCTCGATTTTTGTTGCCCCTTCTTGAGCATCTTACCATAGATTTTCCTTCTCACTTTATCAAGTCTATTCTAGATGTTTATAGGGATTTGGTGTCCCGTGATAAGCTCATCTTTCCTTCGGCTATCATGAGGATCTTACACCATTTTTCTGTTCCGTTTCTAGCGTTCGACCATTTCACTTTCATGTGTGCCATAAACTACGCTACCGTTAAATGCAGCGAGGTGCAGTTTAGGTTGAGGCAGTCTAGGTCAGTAGCTCCTCCTTCCCGTTTGGCTCCATCTCGATCTGCTCCATCCACATTTGCTCCCTCCTCTTCTACAAGCGATGTGTCACTTAGCGACATCATGGCACAGCTTTAACGCATGGATGCTCGCCTTGATACAATCTCTACTGAGTTGTATCAGGTGAACGTTCGTGTCGACCGTATAGCACGATGGCAAGCGGTCATGGGTGGCTTCGCTCTTGAGGCTTCTCCTCCACCTCCTCCAGTGGCTTCTGAGGCTGAGGATGATGATGATGATGATGATGGTGATGATGATGATGCTTCTGATGATGATGATGATGGAGATGCTAGTTCTACCAATAAGATGTCTACTTGACACTGTTATCCTTTGTCACTTGTGACAAAAATGGGAAGTAGTTTTAGATATGATAGTAGTCATTCTTAGGGGGAAAGTTAGTATATTGTACTTTAGTTCATCACAAGACCCGTGTGATGAACTAAAGAACTTTGTAGCCAACAACCTTCTCTAGTTGGTGATTGAAGTCGTGAACTGGGATCCGCACAATTGATTAGTCACATATTGGGAATTGTGCATTACAAGGAGAGATTGTCACTACAAAACAAGTCCAATTGGGTATTGGGGTAAGGGTTCAATTGTAAGTTGGTATAAGGTACTGGGATTCCTTTACTTGTAACCGCTTGTTTTGATAATAGTGGATTCTCGGGAGTGGTGATCTTAAAATCACCCGGTGGGGTTTCTGCCGTGTTGGTTTTTCCCATTCGTAAACAAATCATCGTATCAATTTAATTTCCATTGCATATTTAGTTTAATTGGTAATTTGTTTGTGCTACCACATATCTTGCATGTTAATTTGATTAATTAACAAACATGGCTAATTAATTAATTAATTTATCACAAGGAGTCGATTCGTTTTTGGCCTATCACTTTTCCTAGTCTAACTAGTTTTCGAAGCAAGACTTTTTCAGCTTTTTCTCTTTTTAGAGATTGATGTTTGAAGAGCTTTTTGACAAAAAATTAAATGTGATGAGATATATAAGATCAAGTCTACACATGTATCAAGATCAATCAAGACTATTGGCTAGACATTCGTGACAATCTTGAAGATCTATTTACAACAATCAAACATAGATTTCTAAATTTCACTCACATTTAATATATTTGTATACATAACAAGCTAAGCTCGTAAATACACCGCCATTATTACGAAGGTACTAAGCCAAACTCAACATGTGATACGAACACAAACACAAGTGATCAAACTTTTTGGATTTTATAATTTTTATGTGATTTTGTATTTTTTACTCGCACAAATCAAAAGCAATAAAGTATGATATATATAAAATTTTAACAAAAAGCTAGTAAAAGAAACATGCTAGAGGGAAGCATGATAACCAAAAGATATTGCCCAAAGAAAATGAACATGAGAGCATGCATGAAATTATTTCCCTAAAACATTGGAAAAATTAATGCGTGGACATGGTATAGAAATCAAGCATGAGTACCTTTCTTCACCCACACCGCACAGGTGTTGTGAGTGAGATCCTTAATAGGAGGGGTGCATGAAACATAATGCTCAAATCTCGAGGTGAAGCTAGCTAGGCACAATGATAAGCTATTGAGCATCTCCATGACATCGTCAATGATAAGCTGATCATCAAAATGAACATGAAATTATTTCATGCATCTCCATGTCACTAGTGTATCACAATCCAGTCTTGCCCAAGAAGGCCTTTTGAGATGTTAGGACATTGTCAAGCTTCTTGGTTGTTATGTGCACAACCTTTGCATTTGTTTGGATTACTTCAAGTTCAAGAAATTTGATCTTAGAATAAGCATTCAACAATTCTTCTTTCAAATTCTAAACTTCACATTTGGCATCTTTTAGTTGCACAAGAGTAGATTTGTGGTCTTCTTTAACTCTATTCATCTTCTTGACTGTATTCTTTGCAACTTTAGCATATTTGCCACAGTCTTCAAGCAAAGCATCATATACATATTGAAGTTTTCTATCACCTTCTTCAAGACATTCTTCTTCATCATCGGAAGCTTCAACTTCTTCTACATCGATGTGCTCATCGAGTTCCTTATTCAACTCTTCTAGTTCTTCCTTTGAGTCCATCAAGGTGACTGCCATAAAGGCATAATAATTTCCATCACCATCACAACCGTCTTCCGAATTTGAAAAGAGCTCTTGGAATCACTAAGGGTGGTAGTTAAAACCTTACCCTTGTCACTCAAATAGTTTGGGCATTCCCTCTTCAAATGTCCATGCCCATTGCATTCTTAGAATACAATTCCTTGAGATGATGATGAATCTTTGGTATCCTTCTGCTTGAAGTCTTTCTTGTCATTATTGAAGGATGATGCTTTCCCTTTGCCAAACGACTTCCCATTATTCAACATTTTCAGAAATTTCTAGAAATTCTTTGCAGGGTAAGCCACTTATTTCTCTACATCATCCTTATCCAAGGACTCATTAACTCTCTCATTTATGATCTTTAGAGCTAGGGACTTGGTGATTTTGTGAGATGGCAGCCCAAGCTCATAAGTTTGAAGTGACCCAACAAGCTCCTTAATGTTGATGGTATCCAAGTCTTTGCTCTTCTCAATGGTAGTGACTTTGGCCCGAAAGTTTTCGGGTAAAGACCTTAGGACCTTCCTCACAACTTTGGTGTCCTCTATCTTCTCTCCGCAATTAATCTTGGCATTTACAATCTCATTGAGTCTTCCATAAAATGAGTCAAATGACTTTTCCTCACTCATCTTCACTTCCTCAAATCGAGTAGTAAGAATCTGCAGCTTTGTGTCCTTGACCTTTTTGGTTCCCTCATAGGTAGTCTCAAGGATCTTCCTTGCTTCTTAGGCAGTCTTCACATGTGATATCCTGTAAAATTCTTTAGTAGACACTACACAAAAAATAGCATTAATGGCTTTATTATTGGCATTGGCCAAAGCTACAGCAACCTCATCCCACTCGGCCTTGGGTTTTTCTAGTCTAACCCATCCCATCTCAATGGAGTCCCACACACTTTCATCAATAGCACACAAGAAAGCACGCATACGTACTTTCCTAGTCTTTTCTTCACTAGTTATCTAGGTCCCTCAATTAGCTTCAAATTGTATCCGCTAAACAATGGCTTCATCTTATGCTTCCCACATTCACCAAAATAGCTCTCAACACTCAGATTGGGTGAGGTAAGTGTTTGGGCTAAAAACCTCTCAAGGATTTGTAATTAGAGAGGTAGGAGTAGAGGAAATCTGAGAGAAATGTGTAGATGATTGTGGGTTTACAATCTCCAACTCTTAAGTATATTTCTAAGGTTTTCTCCCTGAAATTCTCCTTACAATTTCGTGGGTAGTGTGGGATTTTATAGTGTGGGTAAATAAAAGAGTAAAGCACACTAAAACAGGCTAGTAGTGCATCTCACGAGTTGGCCTAGTCGTGAGGTGAATTGCGAGATACCTCTTGGCACTTGATGCTTCAACTTCCAGCATGTGCTTCTCACATGACCTTTCGTGAGTTGTCCACTCCCGAGCCAGTCCCGAGCAAGTCTCAAGTTGCCTTGTTCTTCACAGTTCTTCACTAATCTCTCACACTCAACCCTTACATTAAATCCCATAAACATACAGGGAAATGATTGACTAAATACAATAAAATTTGACACGGAATTAAAGCCAATAAAACATAATTGAAAATTAAAAATTTACAGTTTTGTTTTACATTATGTCTATTTTCTTGTTTTCTTTATAGTGCTTTGAGCTTCTATTAGTATCTATGCTTTGTTGTTCTCATCACATCATGTTTATGTGTTGGACATGCATACATTCTTTATGCCTTGTGCTTTATTGATTGTATGTTCAGATGATCATTTGCATTATTAAGTGATCATTGTAGTCATTTCTTAATGACTATTTTTGTTTGATCAATTTGTGTTTTAGTTGTACTCATTTGGAAGTGTTACTTTATACGTGTCCTTTATTACTTTGTTTTACCTTAAGGGTCTAATATGTTTTGTGCTAGTGTTTTAGGATACATATAGTTAGTCACAGGTTTTAGATTTAGGTGTGAATGAGTTTTGGCATTTCTTAATGACTGTTATAAGGTGTTTTGCCACAGAATAGCCAAAGGGGGAGATTGTAAATTTGTGATATTCAATTTCGTTTGTTGGCACTAATTCCATGTCAAATTTGATTGTAATTCTTCAACCATTTACCAGTATTTTTGTGGGATTAAATGTAATAGGTTTAGTGTGAGAATTGTGAAAAACAGTGAAGATAGAGCATATAGTGACTGGCTCGCGAGTGGTGCAACTTGCGAAAAGTCATGTGAGGAGCACATGCTAGAAGTTCAAAGGTCTCAAGTGTTAAGGGAATTTCGCAAGTGGCTCGCAACTTGGCCAACTTGCAAGATGCTAGGCCAGGCTATTGCTAAAATGCTTTCTACATTTCTTTACCCACACTATAAAAGCCCACATTACCCACAAAATTGTAAGGAGAGTTTTAGAGAGAAAACCCTAGAAATCATTTAAGAGTTAGAGATTGCAAACCTACAATCCTCTACACATTTCTCTTAGTTTTCCTTACTCTCTTCCCTCTCTAATTCCATATTCTTTGAGAGGTTCTTAGCCCAAATACAAACCACACCCATTCTGAGTGTTATAAGTTTCTTTGGAGATTTTGGGAAACTTTGGGTCATGTCATTCTATGGTGGATGCAATTGGTAATAATTACGGGATCCAAAAAGCTATTGAAGACAAGGCTTGGTGAAGCCCGTTGGTAGCTGAGACTTGAAGGGTCTAAGTACAGAGGGTAGTCTAGGCTTGGAGGGTCTAAATTGTATTCATTGTACTCCAACTTATTTACTAGTGGATCAATTCAGCTTGGAAAGCCGTGGAGAGGTTTTTACACCAAGCACTTCAGTTTTCCTCTTCAATAAAACATTGTGGTGTTATCTTGTGTTTACTTCTCTCTTCCATTTACTCCTTGTATTTTATACTTAATTGTCAATTATGTATGCCCATGCACTAGTAAGTAGTCCCGGTTAATTGTGCATTAATTACTCCTATTTCACATCTAGTTGAGATGTTGGAGGACCACAATTTGACTCCCTACAACCACTCTAAAAATGGCCCGCAAGGCATGATGTTGAATGCAATAAAATATTTGAATTTGTCTTCCTCATCACCAATTGGTTTTGAGGTGGAATGACATAGCTCATGGTCCAAAAAAGGGTATCAAGGCCAAGGTCATGGATTTAAGTCATAGAAGTGTTGATAGGCCAAGAATCTATTGATCCCTTGTGATAAATTAACCAATTAATTAGTTGAGTTAATTAATTAATTCAATTTGCATGCAATAAGCGTGGTAGCACAAGCAAATCACCAAATAACTAAATGCAGCGGAAATTAAATTGATACGGTGATTTGTTTACGAATGGGGAAAACCTACATCGCAAAAACCCCACCGGGTGATTTCAAGGTCACCACTCCCGAGAATTCACTATTATCACAACAAGTGATTACAAGTAAAGGAATCTCAGTACTTTATACCAATTTACAGTTGAACCCTTACCCCAATACTTGATTGAACTTGTTTTGTAGTGAAAATCTTTTCTTTTAATGCACGGTTCCTAGTAAATGACTAACCAATTCGATGCGCGGATCCCAATACGCGGCTTACTCACCAACTTGAGAAGGATATTGGCTACAAAGTTCTTTAGTTCATCACACGATGAAGATCATGAAGCTCCTTGGTTACAAAACCCTACAGTGTATAAACATAGTAGCTTTTTCAAGAGAAAGATGAACTAAGACATATGCATCCGGTTCACAATATGCTTGTGAAATTTTTTTGCATTGAGTTGCATCAACTGTGACGGCCCTTAAAACAATCCTTATATATGTTTAGGGTTGTGAGAAAAGAAAGTCCAAACATGTATTCACGGATTGAAGTGAAATCAGATCTGAAAAACTGATTTTCATAAAGCTCGATAAATAGCTTATCTGTGGAGCATCGGGCTTCAATAGCCTTTTAAACCTTGATAGATACTAGCTGTCGAGCTAGTTGTCAAGCTTCAAAATCTAGCACTTCTTCACTTATTTCTTGGATAGACTTGCATGGTTTTAACACTTGATCTTGAAACCTTGTTCCTTGAAGTATAAAACACATCCTAGATCTACCCAATTACAAGTAAAGTACGTTTTGTCAAAGGATTAGCCAATTCTATATTGACATATGTTCCTAATATTGATTCACATATGTCCTAACAATCTCCCCCTTCGGCAATCCGTGACAAAACCACAACAAACAAATGAACATATGAAAGAAGTCATAAATCACTTAACTCATATTCACTTGTTGAATACAATAAAATCTATCCTAACACAAATTCTTAAAAAACCTTGCAAGAAGAGAGTTCATGATAAGAAGACTTTGACAACCTGTATTTCTGAAACACTTTAAACACAACTCATCACGGCATCTTAGTGTGAAACAGAAATAAAAGATTGCATACAATATATAAGAATCATGTGCATAAAGAGAGAAAATAAACAACACATGTAAAGATAGGTGAAAGAATTGTAATAACAACCTTATCATATACACACACACACACACATATATATATATATATATATATATATCATCATAAGTACAAGGTTTGCTATCACAATGTAAGAACAATGTATCTCTAAAAGAAGAAAAGAAAAAAAATACATAAGTCCTTACTACATCCCTTAAAACATAGACACTTCTCCTAACAAAAATCTCCTATACTAACTCTCGCCCTATGTATATGACTACTCTCATATCAAAACTAATCCCCCTTTTTGTCATGAGTGACAAAGGGTAAGTAAATCAAGTAGGCATCTCATCATCGCTAGGCGAGCTAGCATCCTCATCCTCATCATCATTATCGTGTCAGAGTCACTGTCATTGTCCTCGTCCTCATATGCATCTGGAGAAGGAGAAGGAGACTCCACGAAGCCACCAAGTCGAGCCTGTCGTCTAGCAATACGGTTGACACAGGTGTTCACCTAACACAACTTATCACTGAGTGTGTCAAGGCAAGCATCCATATGCTGCAGCTGTGCCATGACCGCCTCAAGGGTCACACCACCCTTCGATGAAGAAGGTGCGGATGTGGAAGGAGCGGAAGAAGTTGGAGGAGCTGTAGTCTTTGTCTGTGGTCGCTTCGGTTGAAGCTAGGCCTCACTTCGTTTGACGGTAGCCGCATCTATGGCACACATGACTGAGAAATAAAGGTGATAGGCCAAAAACATGTTGACCCCTTGTGATGAATTAATTGATTAGTTAGCCAAGTTTATTAATTAATCAAATTAACATGCAAATGCGTGGTAGCACAAAAAAATCACCAATTAAACTAAGTGCAGCAGAAATTAAATTGACACGGTGATTTGTTTACGAATAGGAAAAACTAACTTGGCAAAAACCCTACCGGGTGATTTTAAGGTCACCACTCCCGAAATTCCATTATTATCACAACAAGTAGTTACAAGTAAAGGAATCTCAGTACCTTATACCAACCTACAATTGAACCCTTACCCTAATTCCCAATTGGACTTATTCTGTAGTGACAATTTCTCCTTTTGATGCATGGCTCCCAGTACGTGACTAACCAATTGTGTGGATCCCAGTACGCGACTTCAATCACCAACTAGAGAGAAAAGAAACAATATATGTAAGGGTAGGTGAAAGAAACATACATCAACATATAAAGAAGAAATCTACAATAATCCTTTGACGGCCCTTGTGTCACTTTTGATGACCCTTAAAATAATCCTTTTATATGTCTAGGGTTGTGAGAAAAGAAAGCCCAAACATACAATCATGAATTGAATGAAAAAAAGTCCTGAAAAACTGAACTTCATAAACCTCGACAGATACCTATCTGTCGAGCTGCTGTCAAGCCACGGGCTAGAACAGCTCTTCAAGGCTCGTAGATTGCTAGCTATCGAGTTTTAATGAACAACACTTTTCACACTTGAATCTTGGACAAAGTTTCATGGCTTTAACACTTGAACTTGAAATCTTATTTCTTGAAGTATTAAACACATCTTAGATCTACCCAAATAAAATTAAAGTGCGTTTTGACAAAGGATTAGCCAATTACATAAAATAGTGACATATGTTCCTAACAAGTGAATCACATATGTCCTAACAAAAAGGTGGAGCAAAATGTATTCAAAATGTATGATGTCAAAGCAAAGGCTTATTCTTCAAAGAAATATAAAAAAATTCATGGCATCAATGCTAAAAAATTGAGTTATATTGATCAAAAGTATGAAAAATGAAAGCTAAATGAAAAGCTTCCAATCAATGTAAACACTTTGTGAGGAGTCATATACGTTCATTTCTATTCATGAGATAGGTCTCTTGACTTCTTGATATTTGTGTATGACTTGATTGAATTCATCATTGAAGTTTCATGCTAGACTATGGACTAATTTATACTTGAAACTCACACACAACACATAAGTCTAATGTTCAATGAATATCTATTTCATTTGTGTGTTTATACGTGTTTAAATGTGATGTGTGTATGCTTAATCGTTTGTTGATCAAACCAAAAAGACTTTTTAGTGTTTTCTTTGTTTTTGAAAGTGATTTTTATCACCTTTGTGTTTTAAAGGTTTTCTCTAAAAGCCAATTTTTTGTGTTGAAAAACTTAGTGTTTGGCAGTTTCGCAACTCATCTTGTGAGTGGAGTTAGTCCCATCAAAGTCATGAGATGAAATGAGAAAATTTCATTTCCTTCACAAATTTAGGCAGAGAGTCTTGCGACTCAACTGCAAGTGCTTTGCTACTCAAACATGACCCACACAATTGACCCTGTGCAATTGCACATGTTGTGAGTTATCTCGTGAGTGGCTCGCGAGTCATTGACTTGTGAAATGTGCGAATCGACAGTTTTTAAAGGGCTTGCAAAATCAGTTTTCAAAAAACTTGTCTTTTTACTCTTCGTGACTCCTTTTGCCCAAATCACAAAATTTCCACAAAACTCAACCATTTTCCTTTGGATTTCTCTTCTAAGACTTCTCTAAGGTATTTTCTAATGCCTTTCCACTTTCAATTCCTTAGATTAAGTCGTAGATTGCTTAAAAACTAGGGTTGGGTTTATTTTGAATGGGGATTGGGGAAAATTTATTTTTTATCAAATTTTTGAGAATTTGTTGATTGGGCTTAGTCACATTTGTGTTTTTGTTGATGATGTTGGCCCCATGTGGCATTTAGAACATGTATTGAGGTAGACTTTCACATGTTCATGCATATTATCATATATAGGGTTAAGGGGTGCACGTTGGGTGCTTGATAAAATGCCCCTAAGGAATTTTTTCACTCGTTTGGACTTTGATGAGTACCAAACTTTGGGGTTTGCCATGTTTACTCATTAGGAACATGTTTTGATCATTGGTTGTTGTAAACATCGCATTTTGTACCCCTTAAAACTCGAGCCCCCGCTCTCAAATAATGCTGAATTCTAAGACCCAAGGTTGGTTCAATCAGATGTTAAATTGACTTGAGAAATGTTAAATTGAAAAATATAACTTTTAATGAGCATATAAATCTATTTTTTGAAAAGTGAGACCAAGGAAACCCTCACTATGCGCACGTAAGAATTGGCTTATGCATGCAACTTTCTACATGCACACGCAGGCATGATCTTGCACACGTATAGCGAATTCTAGAAACATAAATAAGGAAAGTTTTCTACATTAATACTGAGGTTTGGAATAAGTCCCACATAGTCTAGGAGTCATTCAAAACCCGTATTTTCACATTATAAGTAGCCTTACTTGGTATATTTTTAAAACACATAGAAATCCCACGAGAAAACACTAAGATTCACTAGAAATAGTGAATCAAAGAGGGAGTTTTTTGCAAAACATCCTCAAGTCAATTTTCTTTTCATTAGGGCCTTTTTTGGCCTTGATCTTTGAGTTTTAGATTATTAATCACTCTTTTATTGAATTGTGAATAGATTTGATTGAGGGAATGGTCAAGAATCAAGCTTGAAGAGCTTTTGTTTGAGGTATCTAGTCTAAACTTTTCTTTTTCTTTTCTTTTCCTTTTTGCACTTCAATCTTTTTGTCTGCTTCGGTTCCTTGTTGTAATATGTTTTAATATGTTTATATAGCTTAGGTTTATGTAATTATATGTTTTAAAAGCATGTTAGGTTGTTAGAATTCATGTTTTGAAGCTTTGCCCTGTTTGCTGTGTTTCTAGGGCTTCTAGGTAGAAACCCACGTCACATAATCATGCCTGCGCACGTAGGTTTGATTATGTGCACGTAGGGTTGTTCATGTGTGCGCATGAAGTAGCCCAAAAACTATAATTTTGTTTTATCTATTTTTACTTCTGCTTTCATATGTATACTTTTGTTTATACTATTTTCCATGTTTTCATGCTTTTAAGCTTTTGTTTCACATGTTTAATTGCTTGTTTGCTTTTCCATGTTAGAATTAGGGTTTATCTTGTGTTTTGTTGTTTTGATGCCATGAACACGCATTCACGTGTTCATGCATAAATGCCATAGGTGTTGAATTGCTACAAGTTAAGTGAGGTAAGTCATGCATTCACATGAATATGCATCATTAAGTAGGATTTTGTTTAATGATAGGTTTGAATATGCTTGCTTGGATGAGTTGTGTTTAATCACACATTTGTTTGAACCTTTTAATGCCTATGTTTTTGCCTTGGGTATGTATGATAACATGATGATAGATATATGCTAGGGTTTATGCCATACCATGCTAGATGAATGCTAGGTTGGTTGACACGTATGCTAGATGTATGTTAGGGTATGCTATGATAGATGAAAGTTAGGCCTTTGGTTGACAAGCATGATTAGATGAATATTAGGCTTTGGTTGACAAACATGATAGATGTATGATTAGGGATGATTGATGCCATGTTGTGTGCTTAGATGAATGTTGTGTGTGTGTGTGTAAGTATAGATACAATATTGAGTGTGCCTTTAGTAGGGTTAAGACATAAGGCACAATGAGAGGAAGCCAACCTTAGGGTTGGGCAGTTTTGGGTGCCTAACATCTTTCCAAGACCGTACCTTAACTCCGAACCCATATCTCTGGTAGTAAGATTAATGGTCTTTCCTCGATAGGACATTATATATATGGTTTCTAGACCATTGCAAAAACTAGATGGCAACTCCATCCGTTGTGTTCACAGTTGTGTGTTTAACATACTTTGCCCCTTTTGTGCTTGTTTATGCATTGTACACATGCCCTTGGTGCACACACCCTATCACACTTGACATGTCACAATTTTAATCATGTTTTTAGTCTATTTTGACCATCTAGCACATATAACATTTCGTTATGTTTTGCTTATGCTCTTTTAACTATGTTTTTAGAGTGTTTTTGCCTCTCTTTTTTTGTACTAACTTCCATTTAATCAAGTATGTTTCCATTTTGTGTATGGTTTGTGTTTGTTTATCATTGTAGATGTCTTCTAGGAAGAAAACTACTACAAAGAGGTCTGCTAAGCATCTTTGGTATGACAATCATAAGTTTAGAGATGGAGTTGTTAATGCCGCGTTCATCGAATTCTATAGTGAGACTATGATCATTGGGGAAGGGGAAGTGAATCTTGAGTCACTATCTCATACCTTCATTACAAAAGTGTTCAGGGATAGAACTTGGACTTCTCTTCTCATTGGATTTGGGAATATATGTGATCCTCAAGTTCAAGAATTCTTCTTGAATGCCAATGTGGAAGGAGATCACCTTAACTGCTGGGTTAGAGGAATAGAGTTTACCATTTCTCCTTCATCAATCCAGAACTTGCTTCAAATCTGTTTGGTTACTCTAGAATCTTCTTTACCATATGATGATAGAAGAATTCGGATTGTAAAAGCAATAGCAGATCTTGGAGGCAAACAAAAGTGCCAAACCATCCAGACCATGCACATAGTGTATTTCTTTCTAGTTGTCAGAGCCTTAGCCTATATCATGATCTTTAATCTCTATCCAGTCAAGAACTTGACAACCTTGTCTCAACCAAGGACTCTATTCCTTCATTACTTGTTCAAGAAGAAAGAAATAGACATTTGTGCCCATATTTACTATCTTCTTGCAAAGTGTGTCCGGAAGAAGAAGCTTTGGATGACTTTACCTTTTCTGGGCTTGATCATGAAGATTCTTCACGACAAAAGGGTCAAGTTTTTGTCTAGTTGGGTTCCTATGAAGAGGGAAGATCCAATCTCAGCTTAAACCATGACTAGAAGCAAAGCACATCTTCAAGGTTATAAGGAGGAACCAGCAAAAGAAAGACCAAAAGGGGAGGCTACTGAAGTTGATGTTGGTAATACCAATGAGGAGATTGATTAGTTTACACTTGGTTTGGAGGACAATCCAGCCTCACCACCACATGATCTGCCACAGGGACAGCCACAGGCTCAACCTTAGGCATTGACTCAGGCACCTAACTGCCTCAATCTGATTCTTGATCGATTGGACCACTTGTAAAGGTCCTTTGATGATCATGCTATATACTCCAGACGACAGTTTGTTTACCTTCAGTAACAGATTACTTATATCTCTGGTCGCTTCCAGGGCATGGGGGGTTCTGATGACTAGTACCTTTGGCCATTCTGGTAAAAAAAGGGGAGTAGGATTAGTTGAGGGGGAGTGCAGATTGAGGGGGATTAGAAATCTAACTAGTAGCTTTATTTATTTACTTTGCTTTATTTAAGCTTTCAATACTTTAGTTTAAAAACTCAGTTTACTTTAGTACCTTTGTACTTGGTTTATATAACCTTTATGATGCTTTTAGTTATCTATTGCTTTCTTGCTTTAGCTTTTTTTATTGCATCATATGCTTGTTGGACATGCAATTAGTTTTCGCATTGCACTTAGTTGCTTGCGTGTTTGGATGTTCATTTACTTGATAAATGTTCATTGTAGTCATTTCTCAATGACTTTTCATGTTTGATCAAGTTGTGCTTTAAGTTTTTTTAAATTGGTATTTAGTTGATTGCTTTATACTTGTTCTATATACATGCCTTGATATCTACTTGTCTCAATCTTAATAAAGTTATTTTTTATGTACAAGTGTTTTAGGTTATAGGTATATATGTTACAAGTTCTTCACATTTTCAATTACGTTTTGTTGGCTTTAATTTCGTGTCAAATTTGATTGTATTTAGTCAATCATTTCCCTGTATGTTTGTGGGATTTATTGTAAGGGTTAAGTGTAAGAGATTGGTGAAGAACAGGGCAACTCGTAACTTCCTCTTGGCTGGCTTGTGAGTGAACAACTCGTGAAAGGTCACATAAGAAGCACATGCTGGAAGCTGAAGAGTCAAGTGCCAAGAGGTATCTCGCGACTCACCTCGCGACTAGGCCAACTCGCGAGATGACCTGTGAAATGCACTGCTAGCTTGTTTTAGTGTGCTTTGCTATTTTCTTTACCCACACTATAAAAGCCCACATTACCCACAAAATTGTAAGGAGAATTTCAAAGAGAAAATCCTAGAAATACACTTGAGAGTTAGAGATTGTGAACCCACAATCATCTACACATTTCTCTTAGTTTTCCTTTACTCATACCTCTCTAATTACAAATTCTTGAGAGGTTCTTAGCCTAAACACTTACCTCACCCAATCTGAGCGTTGAGAGCTGTTTTGGTGCATGTGGGAAGTATTGTATGAAGCCACTGTTTGGCAGATGCAATTTGGAGCTAATTCGGAATTCGAATAACTAGTGAAGAAAAGACTCAGTGAAGTCCATTGGGAGCTAGAACTCGAAAGGTTCAAGTGCATTAGGTAGATTAGGCTTGGAGGGTCTTTTTGATATCCTTGTACTCCAACTTTATTCACTAGTAGATCATTTCGGCTTGGAGGGCCGTGGAGAGGTTTTTACACTAAGTACTTCGATTTCCTTCTTCGATAACACGTCTCGATGTTATTTTGTGTTTGCACCTCTCTTCCCTTACTCTTTGTACTTTACATTTTGTTAGGACATATGTGGAACATTTATGAACATATGTCATTTAGAATTGGCTAATCCTTTGACAAAACGCACTTTACTTGTAATTGGGTAGATCTAGGATGTGTTTGATACTTCAAGGAATAAGAGTTCTAGTCCAAGTATTGAAACCATGAAAATCTGTCCAAGAATCAAGTGAAGAAGTTTTGTTCATTAAATCTTGACAGATAGCTTGACAGATGTATCTATCGAGATTTAATATTTGAAGCTCGACAGATAGCTCGACAGATGTACCTATCGAGAATTACGAAATTCAGATTTTCAGATCTGTTTTTCACGCATATCCAAGCTATGTGTTTAGGTTTTCTTTTCTCATAACCCTAGACATATATAAGGATTATTTTAAGGGCCGTCATAAGGTTGTTGCACTTGTTGTTACATGCATATTGTGACTAGAGACAATTTGCTTTAGTTCATCTTTCTCTTGAAGAAGCTGTTGTGTATGTACATCGTAGGGTTTTGTGACTAAGGAGCTTCTTAATCTTCATTGTATGGATTAACTGAAGAACTTTGCAACCAACATCCTTCTCAAGTTGGTGTGTGTTGAGGTACAAATTTTCGGGCCTTGATTTTATTAGCCCACTCACAAAATACTTACATGAGCCTACACATTATTTAAAACCCACATAAATATTTCCCATATATATTACCCAAATACTCTCCATGTTATTGGGCCTTCACAAATACTCCGTATGTAAGCCCATAAATTGCCACGGGCTCTCTCACAAATATTACCCATTATATCCCACATATCATCCAACTTAAATTCTCCACAAATAATACTCATAATATTACTATCAAAATTGGGCCACAAAATTACATTACCCCCACACAAAGCCCAACATCATTTGGCTTGTGGGGAAAACCCAAAGAAAGCCCAAACTCCCTAAAGTCCCACTACGATGTGGCTAATTCAAAGTTCCACTACAATGTGGTTAATTCAAAACCCGCTACGATGCGGCACTATTTACAAATCCTGTTGCTACATGGCACCTCTAAAGCCCGTTGCTACATGGCAATACTTTACCAAATCTCAAAATCATTTTACAAAGCCCGTTGCTATATAGTACATCTAAAGCCCGTTGCTACACGGCAATACTATACAAAATCTCAAAATCATTTTA
Source organism: Quercus lobata (assembly GCF_001633185.2). Taxonomy (NCBI): domain Eukaryota; kingdom Viridiplantae; phylum Streptophyta; class Magnoliopsida; order Fagales; family Fagaceae; genus Quercus; species Quercus lobata. Next base: position 104,074,855 of record NC_044905.1, on the reverse strand, counting down.
CAAAGCCCAAATGTTAATTTGGCAGACATTTTGCAAAGCCCAAATGTTAATTTGGCAGCCATTTTGCAAAGCCCAAATACTAATTTGGCACTATTTCACAAAGCCCAAATACTAATTTGGCACTATTTTATAAAGCCCAAATATTATTTTGGCAACTCTTTCATAAAGCTCAAGTACTAATTTGGCAATTATTTTTACACTATTTTCATAAAAACCCAAATGCTAATTTGGCATCCATTTTACAAAGCCCAAATCCATTTTAGCAATTATCTTACAAAGCCCAAAATAATATTTTGGCAAAAAACAATTACTTTATACTCAAAGCCCAAATGTTAATTTGGCACTTATTTTGCAAAGCCCGAATAATCTTTTGGCAACTATTTCATAAAGCCCAAATGCTACTTTGGCACATATTTACTAAATTCAAATATTATTTTGACATTTATTAAATCCCTAACTCATGGGAAATACAAATTACTCATCTCTCAAAAGAATATCTCTTTCACAAAATTTTATGGGAACTATGTCTATTATTTCCATAATCAAGTAACTATAAAGCCCATGAATATCACCCATGGCAAAACTACTCATCTTGTAGGGTTAACCAAGCCCAACTGGGTCAGGCCAGCCCACACACAAATCTCAGCAATTGGAAAACACGTGAACTGGTGAGCCAAATTTCAGCAACAATCAAACAGCTGGAGCCCCTTCCCATCAGGTCCCAACTTGTTAAATCAGATCAGAAAACAGACACGTGTCCACCAGGGGATGAATCTTTTCTCCACAAGATGAAATCCCATCATTTCTCAAGTGACATAAAGCTGAAGTGATGTGACAGAAAGCTGGGAAAGCTTCAGCCAACTGTTACTTCTTTCTCTTTCAACTCATTCAGTCAAGAACCCAAAGCTACCATGACCAGACCAGTGAAGCTCCTGAAACGACACAAAATCAGCTCATTTTCATACTAAAAATATGTATTCTCTAGTTCATGAACCAAACACATGAACCCCAAATGGGGAAACTTAGGGAAATGTGGTTTAGAGGGCACCAAGGGGATCCCAGCGGAGTTCCCAGCAAGGGCTCCAAGGTTGACACCTAGCTTGAGATAGTCCAATTTGCCATAGGGAACTCTGATTCTAGTTGCAGCATAACCAAGATCATTAGCCTAAAGCATGCTCTACTCCCATTAGCCAAGGCTAATAAGCATTTAATGCTAAAGCCAGAAACCTAGCCGTTATTACTCAAAACAACAAAAACCTTCTAAAGTTGAGCTTGCTACTCTTAGCTAAAAATCCTAAGAACGATTCTCTAAGGATTTTCTGGAGATTGAGGAAGATTTAGCAAAGATTATTTGCTAATCACCCCTTGAAAACCCTAATATAAATGGAACTCTCCATTAATGCTCAACCAACCAACAATACACTAAGACATACACCAGAAAAGGTTCTTCCTCTCTGCTTAAGCTTTATCTCAGCCCTGAAAAAACTAAGTTCCCCAGCTCTTAGCTCACAAATACTTTCTTATAGCTCTATTCTTAAACACTTACTTGTCCCAGTAGAACATTCCAGCAGTACTACTATACACTCTCACTTATTACTCATACTACTCACAAATGATTCTCTCTACTTACTACATACACTATATTCAGGAGCATGCTATGGCACCATAATGATATTGTTGTGCTAGCTGGGATCTCTCTCTCTCCCTCTCTCCCTTCATCTCACATTAAGTCTTCTCCATTATTTGTCATTATGGAACCCATGATATTTACTTATTCATTTACTATCAATGGTTATGATGTAACTGTTACTATAAAGTTTTTCCCTTATATTGTTGTACTAGAAGACTCCTTTCCAGAGTTAATGGATGATGAGTCTGAAAACGTAGATATTTCCTTTAGTCTGTAAAGTAACTAACGGCTGGAGACCTATCTTGTTTTGTTTTACTGCTCGGTTATTTTCTATAGGAACACCTTACTGCTGGGCCGTTTTCTGCAGAAACATTTCACTACTGGGTTATTTTCCTGTAGAAACATTTTACCGCTGGGTTGTTTTCTGCAGAAATACTTTACCGCTGGGCTATTTCCTACAGTATGTTTTTCAACCATATTGACGTGTTCGCTGTAGGGATTGTTCATGGGCCATTTTTGTCAGTTCTAATCTAAACCCAAGGCATAAAATATAGTGGATTTCTTGGACCCTCACCGATAGCCTTTGGGCCGTGCATCGAAGCCCATCGTCGAGTTTTGGTTTAAACCTCCAACCTAACTTAAATCTTATTTGTCGGGAAGGAAACTTTTTCACCCCCAACAGTGTGTTAGTCACGTATTGGGATCTGTGCATCAATTGGTTAGTCACGTACTTGGAGCCGTGCATTGAAAGGAGAGATTGTCACTACATTACAAGTCCAACTGTGTATTGGGGTAAGAGTTCAATTGTAAGTTGGTATTAAGTATTAGGATTCCTTTTACTTGTAACCACTTATTTTGATAATAGTAGATTCTCGAGAGTGATGACCTTAAATTCACCCGGTAGGGTTACCTCAGTGGTTTTTCCCATTCGTAAACAAATCACCCGTGTCAAATTTAATTTCTGCTGCATTTAGTTATTTGGTGATTTGTTTGTGCTACCACGCTTATTGCATGTTAAATTGACTTAATTAATTCACTTGGCTAATTAATTAGTTAATTTACCCAAGGGGTCAATACATTTTTAGCCTATCACATTTGTTATTTATTGTATATACCTATGTACTAGAAAGTAGTTTTGGTTAATTGAGTAGATTAAAACCAATTAAGCCGTAAGTTTAAAATTAGGGGTTTAAAAAAGCTATAGTTCTTTACACTATTAAACTTTCGAAAACAAAACAAGGTTTTCTCATAAAAACATTGTCTTCACCCCCTTGGTATATGCATCTCCCATATGGAATTTATGCCCCTAAGAATGTGCACAAGAGTCATATAGAAATGACAATATTAAGAATGCGATTGTGCTAGGCAAGCGAATCTCATTAATGTGAAGGTGACTACCACTTTATCTGGAAGCTTCAGCAGACTTCCTTAGACAGCTCTGCATCTTTCAGTTTCCTCCCGAGTAGCTTGGCAAATGCCTAGTCATCGGCTGACCAAACTCCAACCTATCTAGTAAAACAGGGGGAGTCATATTCTATTTTGTGGTCCGAGGTTAGGCTCCTTTAAAGAGGCTCGGTATTAGATTCGGGCCGGCGAGTATTGGGCCCATTCGTACTTGGGGCCGACATCATTTAATGTTAAGACCACTTCCATACAGCAACTAGTAAATCAGTGGTATCCTAAATTGTTTAGGCACATATAATATGTATTGTAAATTCCTAGGCATGATATTATCAGTTGCACACCTGCTCTTCTTCCTAAAATCCTGATTGCATAATAAGAGGCGCACTCAGACTCAGACACACAACCACATGTGTGGCCTTGATAGGAGGTTAGGTGCCATTGGCGTACAAGCGCATGCATATACTTTGACTGAGACTCTGAGAGCTAAATACATAGTCTGTCGGAGCATAGGACTACAGGAATCACTCACGCGTTCTCCAAATTGCCCCAACTAATTTTCTTTGATGTACCCCATTCATTTGTTAGCGTAGTCCTCGGAATGAGTCAAAACAATTTCTTTTGAGATGGAAAGGACAATAATATAAACGTTTAGAAAAGAACAGAACTAAATAAATAAATCCTCTAAAGTAAAGACCTTTTGTTGACCAACTAATTTTCTTCCAACGCCCAAACGTGTAGAGTAGAAGTGAAACGCCCAGGCTGCACATCTCCTTTTATATAGTATCTGGTGCAATCTAACCTGAGGGTCAACTTCCTCAGACATAGTCACATTTAAACAAAAATAAGATTGCCTTTGCCTGCCACGAAGAAAATTAGATGGGTTTTCGGATCGGAGGAGAATGATTTTATTAGGTAAGAGTTTTTGAAATACAGGTGAACACTAGTTGTGAGAATCATTCCATATCAAAATGGCCTTTAGATTTCATCATCTCTCCAATAACAACATCACCCTGCTTCTTGCTGCTGCTGCTTCCTTTTCCTCCTCATGGCCGTCGATGACTTTTTACACACTGACCCTCTTCTGCATTCCAATGGAGCTCATGCCAACAACAGCAACAACAAGAGAAACATCAACTTTGTATCATTGGCTAAATGGGTTCTCAAATTTACCATGTGGATTGTATTCCTTGCATATGTTGCTCTCTTTTTTCTCATTCCTACAGACTTCGGGACTGAACTCTATGCTGACTGGACTGCTGCAACCAATGGAAGCCTATTTGGGGACATAGGTAGCTACTTCTTTATTCAAACTTCTTGTCGCATTCAAAAGAGTTTGACTTAAAAATGTGCATTTCCAGGGAGTATGTTGCTGTTATACAGTGCCCCAATTATCTTTATTGCTTTTCTTGCTGTTCTATATCTTCTCATCTCTGGGGAAGACCAACTACAACTACAAGAGTATGTATTTTTTTAATCTATATATGCACTCCTTTTACATCTTTTCATTTTGTTTTTACGATATATGATAGCTAGCTGCGAAAGGAATATTATAGTAATGTATTTGCTTAAATTGGAGTAACATGAAGAAAAAGCATAAGTTTCATTTATTTTCAGGAAGAAGACTCCAAGATTCCGATTGTGGACTTTTCCCGTTCTAGTGGATGGACCACTTGGGGTTGTTTCCGCGGCTGAGTTAATTGGCATAATCCTCTTTATCGTGTTTGTTATCTGGTCTGCTTATGTCTATACTGTAGTGATCATTGGAACGTTACCTGGTGACTCGACCCCCATAGAAAAGAGGTACGATATTTGTTGGGTTGGGTGTTACTTTGTTTATAACTTTATTGTATAGCTTTTAAATAGAAACCATAAACTATTTTTATATTGCTTAATTTTCTTTTGATCATTATACTTCAGCAGTTTTCGAAGTTTTTTGTCATCCTTACAAAACTTTTAGGGAAATTAGAGTAAACTAGTCTAAGACTAATCTAAGATTATGCTCTTTATGCTCATTTTCACCTTGCCTAACCATAATTCAAAAGTTGTTATTTTGCCCACCAAAGATAAGATCCGTTAGAATTCCATAACTCACCTCTTTATTTTCATAGTTTTGTATTTATAAAAAAATATGAAAGAAGAATGAAAGGAATTAAACCGAATACCTGGTCTCCTCATAAAGTCTCCAGATTGTATGAGGGATTGAAGAAATTAACTAAGATAAAAATTATAGAGAACCCAAAACCCATCATTCTCTCTTCCTTTTCCTTTTTCTCTACATTTCTTTTCTTGGCAAAATTCACCTCTGGTATTGAAGTTATGGAGACAGTGGGAGTTTGAGAGAGTCGATGAGAGTCTATTCATTTAGTTTTGACATATAGCTTGTTTCTTTACAAAATTACTTGTTTGATCTTTCTTTTTTTGTGTTTTTATTTTTATATTTATTTTTTGTGTTGGAAGGAAAGAGACATAAAAGGGGTGCAAATTAAAGTACATATTTACCCTTATTTTTTTAATAGAAGTGGGTTATGAGAGACAAACAGAGCTAATCTCAAGTAGGCAAAGTGTCAAGTTTAGAACCACAGATAGGCAAGATGAAAACAGGCTTAACCACAAATGGGTTTACTGTAATTTGCCCAAACTCTTATAACAAAGATGGAATTAAAATTATTGATCTCTCTTATTAGAGGGAAGAAATGCTTCTCTAATCTAAATACATATGGAAGTTATGAATATATATACACACTACAACCATGATTTTAAAAACTGGAACTATCAAAGAACTAGAATTGTGTCTAGTTACCAGTTTTTTCCCTTTTTTATTGGACTAGATTAGGGTCTAATTCTCTATTGAACTGGTTGGCACAGTTTGGTTTTTAGAACCATGGCTACAACCACAAACTATTTAACAACATTTTTATGAACTATTGATGTGACAAATTCTTACTAGTTCTCATTTCAGCCCACCATTAACATTACTTTTTACTTACCAATAACTAATCAGTACCTCAACAATTTGTTAAAAAGTTTGTAAAATAATTTGTGACTAGCATTTTCCATATAAGAAACAGAGTTTGGTGCTTAACCTAATAAACTTTCCAAGTAAGAAATAATAGACTGACACGTGGCTAATAACTAAAACTAATTTAACAAACTTCTGTTACAGCTTCAATGACACCATTTGAGAGCTTTCAAACTACAAGTCATTATCACTGATCTGAACTCATCTCTTTGCAATCATAAAACATGTTGCATATGAGAAATTTAAATTCTTCAGAGTGTGCATTTTCCCTTAAAAATTTTTAGATTTCTTTTTCTTCTGTACATAAAGATTGGTTTCACTGGTTGACATTCCTAGTTTTTTTGAACTTTTCAGTTTTTTCATTTTGGAAAATCTGGGACTTCGAATTGGTACTATCGGATTATATTGCTTGGCATTTTTGTTTATTCCGGTTGCAAGGGGATCAGTTCTTCTCCGCCTTATAAATATCCCTTTCGAGCAAGCAATAAGATATCATGTGTGGCTTGGACATCTCACTATGCTACTGTTTACTCTCCATGGACTACTCTATGTAATTGCATGGACAATGGAGGGACACCTTCTAAAAGAAGTGAGTGCTAATTGTGTAATTCTTTTTCTTGTGCATAGCCATATTTATGCATATGTGTTTCTCTTTTCCTTATAAATATATATATATATATATATATATATATATTTGTTAGTTTGTTTGCCAAAAGAAGAGAATATTTATAATCACTGAAAGTTGAATTATCCCCTTGCTATATATAGTAATAATTGTTATTTTTGTTAATTTGATTTGACCCTCTTTGAAAATGATCCTTTATGCCGCTAGCCTCTGGTTTTGCTGTTTTATTCATAATTCTTTGGTTAAAAATTTTTATTTATTATTCATATGCACAAATTACCATGAATTGCCAGTTTCCAATGCAAGAGTAGTGAAATAAAAATTTAAGTTATGGACAGAAATAATGGGAATGAAGAAATAGCAATTTGACTTCCATAAAGATTGGCTGTAGTTTCACAGAACGGCCTTGGGCCTTCATGTTGCTCTTGTTGGAGCAAGTAGCTCGATCAGAAGCCTGATGGGAGATGGACTAGCTGGGAATCTGGGTTTGAGGTGGGAGTTGCAATTTAAAAATTGATTTATTCTTGAGCAGTTCTGCTTGAGCTCAGAGATGGTGCAACATGTTGGTTTTGGGGGGGAAATATAGCTATGCAACCTGGAGAGTTAAGGTTTCTGAGAGGAACTAAAGCAAGCTTATAAAATATGATTATGTGTTGGCAGGCTTTATTCATGCTTATTATACAAATAACGTGGTGGTTCAAAGACACAAGCACGACACTATAAACAATTCCAGAATGGGATTTTGCGATTGTGTTGTGGTTAAAATACACCTGTCGGCAACCTTGTATATTGATTGTTGCTAAAAATATCTTCTTCTTCCTTTTTTTTCTTTTTTTCTTTTTAATATATCATCTTCTTGATTCAATGATATGGTCATTGATAATTACTTAGCGCACACAAACTATGAAAAGATGGTGCTAATTTACAAGTCATTGACCTAACTTGTTTGATGACCTTTGGCTTCTGTCCATGTTGTCTTATTCATATGACAAAACATTCATGATTCTAACTAGTTCATGATAATATTAATATATATATATATATATATATATAAAATAAAAATAAAATAAAAAAATAAAAAAGAGCATAAAAGTGAGTCCCTTTAGTCTTGGCTTGTAGTCATAAACTTTTAGCTTATGTAGTGCTTGGTATTTTGGTATGCATGCGTAGGTCAGAATGCCTCCTTGATTTTGGAACAAGCCAAGCTGATATGTACCTATATGTATGGTTATAGGGGCCCATTACTGCAGCCGTGTTTATCTGTATCTCTAATTAATTTGATGCTCATCACACAGAATCTGTTCCAATCTCCATTCAAGCCATTTTTAAATTGCATAGAACTAGGTTGTGACTAATTTCATCCTCTTCTTCAAGACTTAATTGAGAGGTAAGTTAAGTCATCGAGTAGCATGACAGAAGAAAAACAAGAGAAGCCCATCTCCTTTGTATCCCCTATCAATATCCTAAACCATATGCTTTTTCTTCCTTCATAGAATGTATCTAAGAATACCTTCATGGAAAGAAATATAAGGTCATATGAAGATGACATTGCTTATATATCTAATTGTTTGATGCAGATATTGGAGTGGGCAGATATCGGTGTTGCTCATCTTGCAGGTGTTATAAGTCTGACAGCTGGTCTACTGATGTGGATGACATCACTTTATCCAGTGAGAAGGAACAAGTTTGAGTTGTTCATCTATACTCATCAACTCTATGTAATCTTTATTGTCTTTTTTGCTTTCCATGCTGGCCATTTCATTTTCTGTGTACCTGCTGGAGGAATATTTCTTTTCATTTTAGATCGCTTTTTGAGATTTTGCCAATCACGAAAGACTGTTGATATAATTTCAATCAAGTGCCTACCTTGTGGAACTATGGAATTGATGTTTCCAAAACCTGCGAGTAATACTACTTCCCCTCAAATTTGTAGTTTCCTTGTTTTTCTGTTGTTACCATAGCTGTGACACATTTCCTTGACAATGTAGATCTGCGGTACAATGCCCTCAGTTTTATTTTCCTTCAAGTTCGGGAATTATCTTGGCTGCAGTGGCATCCTTTCAGCGTTTCATCTAGTCCTTTGGATGGTAAATATCATCTATGCGTTCTCATAAAGGCTATGGGAGAATGGACAGAAAAGCTCAAAGGAAATGTCCTGAATAGTTCTAGAGCTGACCTACATCTTCAGCCTCGAACAAAGATAACAGCTTCTGTTGAAGGGCCTTATGGGCATGAATTACCATATCACTTGATGTATGCAACCAAACAGACAATTTCACTAGAATTTACTAGATATCAAGCTTTTAAGTTTTATATCATCTTCTATTTTAAGAACTAACTTCACCATTTGATTCTCTAGGTATGAAAATCTTATTTTAGTAGCAGGTGGCATAGGAATTTCACCATTTCTGGCTATCTTGAGTGACATTTTCCATCGTACTAGGGAAGGAAAACCTTGTTTGCCTCGAAACATCTTGATTGTTTGGGCTGTGAAAAGGTCAAATGAGCTTCCTCTTCTTTCTACCAACGATATGGAATTAATCTGTCCATTTTTCTCAAATAAACTGAGTCTTGAGATTCTCATTTTTGTCACTCGAGAATCACAACCTCCATTGGTATGCTTAATTATGCTTTCACACCCTTGTTATTTTGTTTTGTATTTAAAGTTATCATGTTCATGTTGTGACATTTAATGGTTGTTATTTATCTGCAGGAAGAGGGTCAAGTACACGAGGCTACGTACTCATCTCCTCTTGTGTCTAATAGCAATAACATGTCAGTTTTGGTTGGTACAGGAAATAATATATGGTCTGGACTATATGTTATCTCGTCTACGCTAGGCTTTGTCATCTTATTGTATTTACTGGATATTTTCTACATAAACCCTTATGACATATCTCCATGGTGGTACAAAGCGCTTCTCCTTGTAATTTGCATGCTTGCAAGTGTCTTTATCTTTGGGGGTGTTGTGGTTAGTTTGTGGCATCTTTGGGAAAGGCGAAATGCAGCAAGGGAGGCAAGCATGGATGATAGGATAGCGGTTGAGAACATGCAGCATGATGAAATTTTAGCTCACAAGGATTCATGTCAGCAAAATTTTTTGAGTTCAGCCAATACTTATTATGGTTCAAGACCAGACTTCAAAGGTATGGCATCTCAATTTTTGTTCAAAACATAAGTTAAAAGAATAATATAACAACAACAACAACAACAATGACAACGATGATGACAATAATCAAATTTTAGTCCCAACAACAATGGTAGACTAATCAAGGTTGGTTACATGTATTCTCGTTTGTAAGGTACACCTTAATGTGTGTTTATAGTGACTAAATTTCATACTAGCCATCAATCTACCACAACCCTCCTCTATTACCAGGCTCAGGACCAACTGTGAACAAAATATATGACATAAATGGATGGAGTAAACTAAAAGAAACATGAAAAAAAAAAAAAAAAAAATCTTAATAACAAAGTTTAACCTCTTTAGTTGTACAACAACAAGGCTTTCTTGATTCCTTTTCCTTCATCTTGCTACAGATATTTTTGGGGATATATCAGAGAAATGGGGCTGCGTTGATGTTGGTGTTATTGTGTGCGGCCCTCCAAGTCTTCAAACAAGCGTTGCTAAAGAAATCAGATCACAGAATATTAGGAGACAATGCAATCATCCAATCTTCCATTTCAATAGCCACAGTTTCGAGCTATAGGCACCACCTTCATCATCTCATCTTCCCCTTTGCATTGATGCACGGATAATATTGTAATTTTATTTTTTTGAGAAAGTTTCAACTTATAGCGTCTGCTTCTAGTGATAGCTCTTTATCATCAAATAAAACACCGATCAGTTTTTTTGGTGTAGGTAGGGATTGAACCCCAGATCTCTTATTCCCATCAGAAACTTTACTAGTTGAGCTTACTGGAACCCATAATATTGTAATGTTTTATGTAAGATGGTTTTGGAGAATGTTGTATGTATATTATAACTTAACTAGTAAGTTGCCCGTACGATGTATGGATAATGTTGTAATGTTTTTTGCAATTTTTTTTTGAAGAATGTTGTACATATATTATAGCATATTTGTTATAAAACTTTGTAAGTAATAGTTCATCATAAGAAGCAATAATTATAAATTGTACACACATATCCATTATAATTATTCAGTTCAAGTAATGAGCAATAAAAAAACAACTTTGGAGTAATTTTGTATAATAAAAGTTGATAAAAGCATATTAATTCATTCCATATTATTGATTTTTATTATATGATGTAATAAAGAGTTTAGTTATGAAAACTTTTTTTTTTTTTTTCTATTTCCTCAATGCTTTGTTATTACAGTATGGCGATGCTTGTTAAGTTTGTTTAGGTGTATGTTATCATTATCTGTTTCTTCATCTTCAACGTTTGAAGTTTGGTTTGTCCCTATTTGTTCATTTTTAACTTTCATCACTTTTTCATTTTATTGCATCATTTGTGATAATCACTAAAGAATTGACATTGGAAGATTCTTGATTGGATCTTATAGAGTTTGAACATGCGGATTTGTTGTCGCTAAGATTTTTCGTACGTATTTGCACTTATATTAAATTTTATTGATGTGATAGTTTTTTGTAATTTTTTTATGTATATTTTTTTGTTAATTTATGAATAGTTTAGCAAAAGAATTAATATAGAATATTGGGTTGTGTATTTTTTTGCTTCCATACCTTTTTGTCATTTGAAGGTGCATAAAAAATCTTAGCAACTAAATAATTTTCAAAATCATCCTTTAGATTGAATTCATTCAAATTAATTATGAAAATGCATTTTTTCCTAAAATTTTCTTCAAATCATGTGGGATTCCTTTTCCAATATCAATCATGTAAAGTTGTGATTTACAACTATGTTTTATGTTGGTTTTATTCCATGACAAAAAGTGTTGTACTTACTTTAATTTTGTTCCTTGTATTTTGTAGGATTTTATTGTATTGGGTTTAGTATTAAGTTGGTGAAAAATTGAGCATGAAATGAAGAATTAGTGCAGTTTCGCGATTGGCTTGCGAGTAGCTCGCAAGAAGGGTTCCCGTGAAAAAGGCACGTGAGAAGCACATGTTGGAAGCTGAAGAGTCATGTTAGCTTGGAGGATTTTACGAATGTCTCATGGGTAAGGCCTTCTCGAGAGATACCCGCGAAACATTCTGCCTAGAGGATTTTAAGTGTGACTTTCTTACCCTTTACCCATACTATATATACCCTTATTACCTACAAAAGTATGAGAGGCCATTCAGAGAGAAAAACCCTAAATAGGTTTTCTACAACACACACGCCCATCTTTTAGAGAGAGAGAGCTACTTATCCTTAGTGAGAAATCATTGTAGCCTCTTCTCCTTCCCTTTCCCATTATCATACCTTGAGAGGAGATTTGTACCCAAACACAACCCACACTTTTTCAGAGTGTAGAAAGTGTTTTGGAGCTTAGGAAGCTTTTAGGGATTTGCCAAAAGAAGCCGATGAGGCTTGGTGGATGCAATCGGGTGTATTACGGGATCCGAAAAGTTAGAGAAGATATGACTCCGAGAAGTTCGTTGGTAGCAGGAGATTGGAGGGCTCAAGTACATTGGGTAGTGTTGTTATGTGGCTTTTAATTTGGTCAAAGGAATTGACCAAGTCCTAGAACTAATAGGACTATGTTTTGCCGACTTAATTAAGCAATTCTACTTCTAGGTGGAGTTTGTATTGTACTCCACGACAAAAGGCCCACATCTCTGCTATATATACACTAGTTATGCGGCTATTGTTGATGAGTTATGAGTGCCGCAATATTAGAATAGGTTTTTTATATTCTCTGGTATTTTGTATAGAGTTCTAAGGTGTGGCTTTGTTCTAGAGATTTTCAAGTTTCTCTAGTCACGTGCTTCTGGTGATTGAGAGCTCTTTTGGGTATATTTGGAACTTGGGTTTTGTGAGAGTGTTTTGGTACCACCTTTGTAATCTCTTTCTTTTGTTAGTGAAACTTTCTCCTCAATGCCACCCGTGGACGTAGGCCAAAAGCCAAACCACGTAAATCTTTGTGTTCCCGTGTGATTGTTTCTTTTGTCGTTTTATTTCTATTTTGCATAAACCCACTGTTATTTGGATACACACACAACAAATTGATATTCATGCTTCTGCTATTCTCAACAAATTGGTATTAAAGCTTCCGCTTTTACAACAGGTAGACTAGGCTGGGTCTTTTGTTATTCGTGTACTCCAATTTTATTCTCTAGTAGATCGATTTCGACTTGAAGGGTTGCAGAGAGGTTTTTCGACGAGTTCTTCGGTTTTCTCTTTGATAACACGTCTCGGTGTTATCTTGTGTTTGCATATCTCTTCCCTTACTCTTGTGCTTTACTTTTATTATTTACTGTTCATGTGTATGCACTAGAGTAGATCTGGTGATTGCGCTTTATTTACTCTTGTTCCGCACTTAGATAAGTTAGAGTAAAAGCAATTTAGTTGTAATTTAAATTTGGGGGTCTAAATAAGCTCTTGTGTTTTCACACAAATTCGAGCTATCAAATCTGTATGTTAGGAATTTAATACATATTATGATCAATAGTTTTACAATAATTTAATAATTTAAATAAGTTGTACCTCAGTTTATTTTTCAGCAAGATCTCTTGCAGGTTTATTTAGGATTTTCTCAACACCTCGATCAAAATTTAATATGAATATGGTTGAATGTAATATGACTATTGTTGACTATGCCATATTGCATATCATTTGACATTTTCTATAACATGGCAAAAGAAGCACTCATTATCTTAGAAGACAATCCTTCCAATGTAGGGGTGTCCACGGCAACCCGTAAACCGACCCACCCGCCCAAACCATTCGGGCCGACCCGAAAACCGGCTAACCCGACACCGGTGATGGTCGGAGACGGGTCTCCGCCCCTAAAAACCGACTGACACGGGTCAGATGGCGGGTTTTCTTCTTCAAAACCCGATATACCCGATCCGACCGAGGAAACCCATGAAAGAAGGCTGGAGTTATGTAGATCCGTTCAGATTCATCAATATTCCGGTGAAGGTTTGGTAGTTTTTGGTTAGATCCGGTGAAGATCTAGGTTTTATTCCTTAGATCCGGCGGTGAGATGAAGATTGTGCTTTGATTTTCACTTTAGATCCAGCGATAGAGATGATTTTTTCACTCAAATCTGAGCTTGATGTGGTTTTTGCTTAGATCCGGTGATTTTCGCTCAAATCTGGGTTTAATGTGGTGATTTTGAGCTTCAATCCGGCGAAGATTTGGTGCTTGTGCTTCGATTTTCACTTAGATCCAGCGATAGAGATAAATTTTTTGCTCAAATCTAAGCTTCATGTGATGTTTTTGCTTCGATTTTTGCTTAGATCCGTGATTTTCGCTCAAATTTGGGCTTGATGGGTTGATTTTGAGCTTCGATCCGGCGAAAATCCGGTGAATGTAACTCAGTACAAGGCCGACCGACCCGACCGTTGTCCACCGGAGTCTGATCCGACTCGACCCGAGGTCGTCTGCGGTCAACGGCAGGTCGTTTAGCCGTTCACCCGATGTAAGCAGGTTGGTTGCGGGTTGGGCATAAACCCAACCCGAACCAACCCGTGGACACCCCTATTCCAATGTGTAACCCATTGGTAAGATTGAATATTGTCTTCAACTTGGGGAATCCTAATATACAACCCAAAATGAGAGAGAAAAGCTTTGGAAGAGAAAGAGAAAATAGAGTAGTGGGATTGTTGAGGTTAGACTGTACATTTTTTTATTATAAATTCTTTAGAGTCATGATTGTATATTTTCATTGACCGTAGATCTCTATTAGTTTAGACAGAAGAGCATAATGCTAAGAAATCAATACACAATAAATAGCCCATAACATGGCTGACCTTGATTACATATAAATATAAAAAACGTCAGATTATATATTTGAATATTGTCAAGTGTCAACTATTTTGACTTTCCACTAAAACAATGAAACATTTATATATACCAATAATTTACCAGATTAAAATGTTAGAATGTTTACCACCGCGCATTATTGGAGCAATAGTTACTCCACAAATATAATTGTTTGTGGGATGTGGGGGATAAGGTGAAGGTTCAAGTCTCTAAGAAGAAATTTTACACATATATACACTTAGATTAGATTAAAGTAGAATTTCTACCTTGTATCCAAAAACAAAATGTTAGAATGTTTAAAACAGATTCTCAAAAAAGAATGTTTAAAACAGAAATGATTTATAAGGAAATATGTATTTGACAAAGAAATATTGCTATATACATTAAACCAAAAACGTTCATATAGTCAATAATATTTGAATTTCAACCAACTTATAAAAGAATATTTTTTTCAAATGATAAAGTTTGTCATTAAGAAAATAAAACTGACGCATTTGAATATATTAGCATTAGATATAAATTTCAACTTTAGCAAACAAAATCGATATAGCCATTAACAGATAAAGATTGATTTCATCAATTCACTTAATTGAGAATATAACCAATATTAAAATAAATTATAATATTTTTTATAAAAATAATCCAACACTATGTATTGATCAAAATTACATGAAAATTTGGCACAAATTTAAGCCAATAAAAACAAAAAATTTACTTTAAGCTTTTTATAGTAAAACTTGTAGTACCTTTAACATTTTTCATTCGATTTTGTGTGGTTTACATAGATTTGATAAGATCATTAGATTTTTTAAATATTATGTCTTATATATGAATAAAAATTAAAAGAAATTGAGGATTTAAAATTTTAAATTAGAAAAGAGATCCTTTCCCGGAGTTATGGAGTACATGGCTAATAAGAGAAGAATCAACTAACATTCCTGATCTTTTTTTTTATTTTTATATCAACTAACATTCCTGATCTTGAATGAAGATTTACAAGTAAAATGCTCTAATGCGGTAGTTATACTAGTAAAGTCAAAGACAGAAAAGAGAAGGTATAATAAGATTAGTTGTTTTAAAAGCAAAGGTTGAGATTAGATTCCTATTGGCTCTTCACTCCCAACTCAGTTAGGTACTGATCGTCCGGGTGTTGTTGTGCACCTGTGTGATCAGTGTTATTGGAGCCATGACAAAAATAATCCCATTAAAAAAAAAATTAAATACTCTTACGTAAGGATCAACCTCCAGCTAAGACTAGTAAGACCTTTAGTTGACAACTAAAGAAATTTTCTTCTAGAGAAATTGCCAGTGCGCATAAGGAAGTACAAACAAGAGACAAAACAAAAATTATAATTCAAATCGCCTATATGTGCTATTCCATATGAAAATGGCCATCATCATCTCCAATAACAACATCACCCTGCTTCTTGCTCGCTGCTGATTCCTTTTCCTCATTCTCATAGTCATGGCCGTCGATGACATTTTACACACTTCTCAACACCCTCTTCTTCATTCCAATGGAGCTCATGCCAACAACAACAACAAGAAAAACATCAACTTTGTATCATTGGCTAAATGGGTTCTCAAATTTACCATGTGGATTGTATTCCTTGCATGGGTTGCTCTCTTTTTTGTCATTCCTACAGACTTCGGGAGTGAACTCTATTTTGACTGGATTGGTGCAACCAGTAAAAGCCCATTTGGGTACACAGGTAGCTACTTCTTAATTCAACCTCGTTGTCGCATTCAAAAGAGTTCAACTTTAAAATATGCATTTTCAGGGAGTACGTTGCTGTTATTCAGTGCCCCAATTATCATTATTGCTTTTCTTGCTGTTCCATACCTTCTCATCTCTGGGGAAGACCGACTACAACTACAAGAGTATGTATTTTTTTAATCTATGCACTCATCTTACATGTTTTCATTTTGTTTTTACGATATGTGATAGCTAGCTGCAAAGGGAATAATATAATATTGCCCATAATGGATTTGCTTAAATTGGAGTAACATGAAGATAAAGCATAAGTTTCATCTATTTCAGGAAGAAGACTCCAAGATTCCGATTGTGGACTTTTCCCGTTCTAGTGGATGGACCACTTGGGGTTGTTTCCGCTGCTGAATTAATTGGCATAATCCTCTTTATCGTATTTGTTGTCTGGGATGGTTATTTCTATACTGCAGTGGTCTTACGAATGATACCTGATGACATCCCCAAAGAACAGTGGTACGATATTTTGTTGGGTTGGGTGTTACTTTGTTTATAACTTTATTGTATAGCTTTTAAATAGAAACCATGTACTATTTTTATATTGCTTAATTTTCTTTTGATCATTCTACTTCAGTAGTTTTTGTAGTTTTGTGTCATCCTTACAAAACATTTAGGGGCAATTACAGAAAACTCACCTAAGATTAGGCACGTTTTCACCTTACCTACCCTTGATTCAAAAATTGATACTTTGCCTCATTTTCACCTTGCTTGCCCATAATTCAAAAGTTCACACTTCACCCACCTGAGATAAGCTCCGTAAGACTTCCATAAAAGCATCTCTAACAGCTTCTTTAGAAATTTTTTACTCTCTGGAGAGTAAATAGTTACATATAGGGTTGTCCACCACTTGCTTGGACCAGAAGAACTGCCCAAACCTGAAGCTCTCCACCCGATAACTGTCCAATCAAAGCAATGTTTCGATCGGACGCTAATCGTCGGCGCCAAGACCCGAGACTATCGGTTCGAGTCGCGGGTTGGCTGTCTAAGAAACCGACGAACCCAACCCGCTCGATGAGTTGTTCTCTCCTTGTTAGAAATATGAGTTTTGGCCGAAAATCCAGTAAGTCCAAACTCTTTACCAATATAGGGAGATCATGGCCGGATCTCGACAAACCCATCGAGATCTCGGCCAGATCTCAATAGATCCGGAGGAATATCAGCCAAATCTCATTAGATCCAACTATATTTGACGAGATCCGGCAAGATTTCAGCTAAAATCTGGCCAGATTTCAACCCCCACAACAAACCTAAAATCAACTGATATGCACTCGAAATTGATATAACCCGAACCGGCAGATCTGAAACTCTATTCAAGTTAGTTGCAGGTTTAGATTTTTCCTACTCGATGCATTCGTGTGGACAGTCTTAGTTACATATACCTTTTACTTACTTTTTCAAATACATTTTTCAATAGACTCTATTGTTTCTCTATTTCATTTAAATATTTTTTCTTTAATATTTTTTTATTCTTTTTTTAGAAAATATTCCTTATTCTTTATTTTATTTTTTTATGAAGTGTTACATTCTCAATATTTTCATAACAAATTTTAGGTGATAAGTTGTTACTGGTTTTAATTTAAACCCACCACTTATTTTATTTTATTTTTTTCCCACTATTAACTACAAATAACAACTTACCATTTAGATTTTTTTTTTTTTGTGAAAATGTTGTAAAAATATTGTGGACATAATTTTTTTTTTTTTCATCCATACATTTACTTTCTAGAATCATCTATATCTTCTTCTTCTTCTTCTTCTTCTTTTTCCTTTTTCTTTCTTGATTTTTCTCCTCCACACACATACCCCACTCTTCTCCTATGTATCTACATTTTTGTTTCTCCTCCACACATCTTCTGATTTCTCTTTTATGTCTACGTTTCTGTTTTTATTTTAATTCCTTTTTATCTCACTTCACACATACACAACCGGCCACTCTTTTGACTTCTCCTATGTATCTACATTTTTGTTTTTATTTTCTTACCTCATTGCTCACTTCACACACACACACAACCGGCAGAGAGAGTTGGCATTCACCTAACTTTGTCTTTAGATGAGAAGAAAGAGAGTTTTTATGAGAGAGAGGGAGGAAAGAGAAAAAAATCATTTTTTATTCAACTGTGGGATTATTTTAAGGGGGGGAAATGTTTGGAGTTGCTACAGTATTTTCTATAGTGCTCTCTTCTTCAAGAGAACTACTATAGCAACTCTAAAAAAAAAAAAAAAGAGTTGAAGACGCCATTGAAGGGTGTTTTTGGTGTGTTTGCTCTCCAAAAAAGGATTTAGAGAGCCTCTTGGAGATGCTCTAACCCACCTCTTTATTTTTACTATTTAAAAAAAAATGTTAAAATAAAAGAAGAGATCAAAAAGCGGTATTTATAAAATAAAATAAAATGTGAAAGAAGAATAGAAGGAATTAAACCCAAAACCTAGCCTCCTCATAAAATCTCCAAATTGTATGAGGTATTGAAGAAACTAAGATAAAAGTTATAGACATCCCAAAGCCCATCACTCTCTCTTCATTTTCCTTTTTTTCTCTACATTTCTTTTCTTGGCAAAATTCACCTTTGGTATCGAAGTTATAGAGATGATGGGAGTTTGAGAAAGAGTCAATGAGAGTCTATTCATTTAGCTTTGACAAACAGCTTGTTTCTTTACAAAATTCCTTCTATTTAGTGTGTGTGTACTACACACACTACAACCATGGTTTTAAAAACTGGAAATATCAAAGAACTAGAATTGGGCCTAGTTACCAGTTTTTCCCTTTTTTTATTGGACTAGATTTAGGCCCGATTCTCAGTTGAACCGGCCAATATAGTCCAGTTTTAAAACCATGGCTATAGCCACAAACTATTTTACTACATTCTTACAAACTATTGATGTGACAAATTTTTACTGGTTCTCATCTCGACCCACTACTAACATCTCTTTTTTCTTACCAATATCCAATCAGTACCTCTGCAATTTGTAAAATAATTTGTGGCTTTAACATTTTCCATAGAAGAAACAGAGTTTGGTGCTTAACCTATCAAACTTTCCAACTAAGAAATAATAGACTGACATGTGACTAATAACTAAAACTAATTTAACAAACTCCTGTTACTGCTTCAATGTCACCATTTGAGAGCTTTCAAACTAGAAGTCATTGTCACTGATCTGAACTCATCTCTTTGCAATCATAAAACATGTTGTATATGAGAAATTTAAATTCTTTAGAGTGTGCATTTTCCCTTTAAATTTTTTAGAGTTATTTTTCTTCAGTACATGAAGATTGGTTTCACTGGTTGAAATTCCTAGTTTTTTTTGAAATTTTCAGTTGTTTCATTTTAATAAATCTGGGACATCGCATTGGTACTATCGGATTATATTGCTTGGCATTTTTGTTTCTTCCGGTTGCAAGGGGATCAGTACTTCTCCGCCTTATAGATATCCCTTTTGAGCAAGCAATAAGATATCATGTGTGGCTTGGACATCTCACTATGCTACTGTTTACTCTCCATGGACTACTCTTTGTAATTGCATGGACAATCGAGGGAACCCTTCTACAAGAAGTGAGTGCTAATGGTATAACTCTTATACATGTGCTATTCTTTTCCTTTTATATATATATTTGTTAGTTTGTTTTCCAAAAGAAGAATACATTTATAATCACTGAAAGTTGAATTATCCCCTTGCTATATAAATATATACACGCAAAAAGAATGCAAGAGAAAGGGAAACAGCAATTGAAAATGGAAAAATGGGAATGACAAGAAGACTAGAGAAATTATTTAATAAAGCTAAGAGTTTCAAGACTTACAGATGGGGAGGTGCTGTGCAGCAGTAATAATTGTTATTTTTGTTAATTTGATTTGACCCTCTTGGAAACTGATCCTTTATGCCGCTACCTTCTGGTTTGGCTGTTTTATTCATAATTCTTTGGTTATTTTTTTTATTTTATTGAAAGTATGCTATTACAATCCTAGCAAGTATTTAGAACCCTTAATACCAGATTTTATGGCTAAGTTGATTTTAATACTAAACTAATCATAAGTTAAAGTGTAAGTGACTTAGCAAAACTTCCAAACACACAAACTACTCTACACAAGCATGGCAATATATGGAGCTAAACAAAGTAGAGAGAGGAAGACAAGTAAAACACACATAACACCACAAGTGTTATGGAAGAGGAAAACACGAGCCCTGAGCTTAAAACCTCTCTCCCGACCACCCGTCGGAAATCTCCACTAGGTAAAATAGTTGCAGTACATAAGGTATCCAATGAACCCTCCAAGCCCACTCTCTTACATGTACTTGAACCCTCTAAGCTCCAGCTAGCAACCGACTTCACTGAGCACTTTCTCTTCCTAGTTTACTAGAGACCCTCCATTGAAGCTCCAATAGAATCACCACCAATGAGGATTGGATTTAGGTTGTGCCTTTTTAAGTTTCCTTTCTCATTCGCTCACTCACAGGTATGTGTTTGTGGATGAGGAATGTGTTTACAAAATCTCTATCAATGGAATGAAAGAGATGGAAAAGGGAGATGAAGAACTTGTTTTTTCTCTAAGAAAAAGCTCTCTATTTTCATACAAAGGATTTTTCTTCACACTCTTGACACCCTTAAGGTTTCTAGGGTATGGTCAATACTTATCTGAAGCCCTTTGCTACACCTCACAATTGTGTGTATGTGTGTGTTGGCAGAAAAATAGTGGTTAGTGCATTTTGTAGAGTACAGAATTCATTCAGCTTGCGACCTGTTCACCCCCTAAGGTTGCAAGATGGTCACGAGGTGCACATCTGCACTTTCATCAAACACCTGTCACATGGATTTCGCGGGCAGCTTAGGTCGCGAGAACATTGCCTCCAGGCCATGAGATCTCGGGTTGATACTGCTTCTAATCTTCAAGGATAGGCTCAAGTACACTACCCCAATTTACATAAAAACCTAGAAACTAATACATCACCAAACAATACATTACATATAAAGTTTTGTCACTGAATAAAGCCAACATAAAAGCATGACTTCTCAATCTCCCACTTTGGCTATTTTGTGACCAAGCACGCCTATACAAACTCTAGACTTAATGCGAGAGGAAACATGAGACCACCAAAGACTCACACTAAACTCTAAAGGTCAAACACAAGAGCTTGAACTTAAAATCAATGCTTGAAACACTAGTATAAGATAGGTTAGACCCTATAGTTGATAACAAGTATAAAAGCATAGAATAAGTACAAGTACAACACGATCAAGTATGATATGAATGATATGCATGAATGCAACTTGATCAAACACTAGACAACCACAGAGACTATGGCTACAATGATCAAAGAACACAAGTTTATGATAATCTGAACATGCATGCAAGTAAGCACAAAGAGCATAAGATAAATGCATGTTCAACAAGCACAAAACGATGCAATGGAAGCAATCAAACCAGAATACTAGATAGATAAAGCAACATAAATCCAGAGCACTAGAAAAGTACATGACCTAAACACGGTCATGCTGTACAAAACCAAAAGACATATTATTCCTCCTTAAAAAAACTTAAAAAATGGATAGTTAGTTTGTTAATGTATCAAAGTTATACTAAAAGCAGGAAAATAACTAAAAAAACTTAAAAAATAGATGGTTAGTTTGTTGATGTAGTATTCCTCCTTGCTCATGCAATTTTGCTCCCCTTGCTTTGAGCTATCCCTTTATATGTGTGAGGTTAGTCTATGCTCTCCCCCCTTTTTGTCAGAATATCCAAAGGGGGTCCTCAAAAAACGATTTCACTAGTCCTCCGTAGGTGGCAAAGGTAGAGGAGGCATGCGAGCTTCCACATGATTGAGACGAGAAGAGGTGATATCTAGAAAATCGTACACAAGCCCAAATCCTATTGCCATTTGCTGAGACAGTTCCATAAACATGGTTTGCATATTCACTAAGTGAAATGTCAGAGTATATGCCTTGAGTGAGGTGGAAGGATCTGAGTCCCTACGTGCATCTCTTGCTTCCACATAAAGAGCATTGAGTGTATTAATGCTGATGGATTCTGGGAAAGGTATGATTTGATAAGACTTAGAGAACTTCACATATTTGTACTTGCAGAAATGAGTGATCAAGCATGTGAACGAAAGGAACTAAGTCCGAGTACCTTTTTTAGCCATACTCCACCACACATTAAAGATGTGCCAACTTAAATCAATCAGAACCCCTCGAACCAGGTCATGTAGAAAGTGAATTTAACGGTGATCAAGGTTCGATTGAACATGTGAGGATACAAATTTGACAATATTGACACCACACGGTATATTGGAAGAAGTTTCTCCATGGACATCGATATGGTTCCGAGGTAAAGCTCTCCACCTAAAGCTTGGCAGATGGAGTGAAGATCTCCCAAGCTCCGAGAAGAATATGGTGTGTTCTCGATCCTTGTGTACTCCGGTAATTCAAACACCTCAAAGATGATTTGTGGGGTGATGATGTAGTAGGAACCCTTGATGAAAGTACTGAGAGAGTTGTCCTAACGACAGAGATTAACATAAAAGTCAAGGCCTAATTCTTCTATTGGACACACCAGATCAACAAGAATGGAGTCCCATTCCTTTTGGTTGAACATGTTAAAGATGGGAGATCCTTGGAAAAATCTTCATTCCACTTTCTTTTCCATGACAAGGTTCGCATAACGATCTTCAAGATGCATAATTTCAAGGCCTAGAGCATCACATAATTGAATCTGATCGAATATGGGGCTTAGATCAGTTGGATCAATTAGTGCTTCACTTTGTTAAGTGTATAATGAGTTAGGCATTTTATGCTTTCCTCCACGAGAGGATAAGGCTTTTGGTGCAACTGCAAAACAAATGCCACAATAGCAAAAAACACAAGAACATGGCATATGATGTTAGAACAAAACAGATGCTATAACCACCCTTAAGGCATTAGAGGCATAGGCACAGGATGCAATTTTAGAAATCGATCAACCCAACGATGGTAAAACAAACTATCATAACCAAGTCTCATATAGAGATTTGATGTCCAACGGAACAACAAACTGATGAAAATACTCACTTGAGAATTTCATCAAACACTTGATGTGCACAAACACAACAACACAACAGGCAAAAAGGGAACCCAACAAATACAGGCCTAATTACAAGCACAAAATGTCATAAAAGACCAACACAAGAAGCATATGATCAACACGAAGAAAAAAGATAGAAGGTTCAAGATAAAAAAAAAAAAAAAAAAAAAAAAAAACAATCACACCCACACAAACACACACACCCAATCCAAAAACACAAACACCAAATAAAGAGATTAGAGTTGCAAAAACTTACTTGAGATGTTTTTGGAGAGAAGAGAGAAGTGGGTTTATGAGAAAAATGAGTTTTAGAGGTGTGGGGAGAAACCCGAAGTGGTGGGAAGTGAAAACGTTTGAAATACAAAACGGTTTAAAACATTAAAAACTGACTTCATGCCCAGTTGTGACTTAGCTAGGCCTTACCTTGTCACAAAATCTCAGGGTAAAAATTGAGCAAAGATTTAATTTGCTCACGACCTGGGCCAAAGTCGCCTAGGGTCGCGACTAGGTCACGAGACCTACAAAAATAGGGCATTTTGAAATTTTAAAAGAAAACAAAACAAAATATAGCCTAGAAACACAAGTCCACTAAGTGAAAGAATAAGCTATGAGAAAGATAGATAATCAATCACAAATTAGGTCAAAGTTCATAAACTTTTTCAAGAGATGAACGACACAAACAAAGCAATAAACTTGTGAGTGTGTGAGTGAAATTTGAGATAATACTAGCAAAGATAAACAGTTAGTTCAAGCACTCATTCAATCCATTCACAAAGGGAGGTTCAAATGCAGAGTAAACCTTGCAAAATTGCAAGACATGAAATATATAACTCTCACAATAAGACTTGATAGGCTTAGGAAGGATATAGATAGAGAGAGATACATAGATTCAAGAATCTTCATACTTAGCACAAGTTTGATGAGTGTGCTTTATAAAACATTGTCTTTGACATAATTGAGGCAAAATGAGCACAAGTTTGAGGCTCTTACAATTTTTGGCTCTTTTTCCGAGCATAGCTTAAAAAGCTTTATTCGATAAGAATGGTGCATCACCTTTTTCATTCTTTTTGGCACCGGCTTTTTAAGAATAGCTTGGCAAGACAATTGTGAGAGAGACATAAGTCACATTTTACTTGAATGATGAGGTCAAAACCAAATATGTTCCAAAAAAAGTGAAAACATCATGAACATTTTCTTTTTCTCTCAACACGTAGATCTAAGAAGTCTATACACAAATCTCAACAAGCGCATATAATTCAAGATAAGGCAAAGTTGTGCATTCATCACAAGAGAAACTAGATGAACTAATTCCTAAAAAGTGCATGTGACAAGCTATCAAAATCAAAACTCATATGATAAAGGAACAAAAGCAACGTCACACAAGCACACACAAGTACAAAACAAACAAGCAACGAAAAGATAAACAAGAAACTCAAAAAGAGTATGTACAAAAACATAATGCAATGCAATGAGATGATTAAGGAGAGGGACCAACACCAATGGCCTTACAAAGAAATTCATACCAAGGACGATCTAGTGGTTTTGTGAAGATGTCTACTTTTTGAAATTTGATGGGGATGAATTCAAGAGACACTACCTTTGTTTCCACCAAATCTCGAACGAAATGATACCAAATTTCAATGTGCTTAGTCCTTGAATGCTAAACAAGATTTTTTGATATGTCAATAGCATTGGTATTGTCACAATAGGCTGTCATCATTTCTTGGGGATTGGAGTAACCATGAAGGAGCTTCTTCATCCAATGCAATTGAGCATGACAACTTCCAGCTGCTATATACTCTGCCTCTGCAGTAGACAATGAAACACTATTTTTCTTCTTGCTCATCCAAGCCACTAAGTTTTTCCCAAGATAAAAGCAACCCTCGGAGGTGCTTTTTCGATCATCCACACATCCTGCCCAATTGGCATCTAAGAACCCGACCAGGTAAGGTTTAAGTCGCGGGAGTACCAAACTCCAAAATCGCAAAAACCCTTAACATATCAAATGACAAGTTTCACAGTAATGAGATGGGATTCCTTTGGGGATGCTTGATTTTGTGTTTTCCAATCTGTACTTCTTCACCAATTCTTTATCATATTTGAATTAACACTCAAAGATACTGTCTTTGTCTTGCTTTACTTGAAGACCCAAAAAATAGGTTAATTCTCCTACCACATTCATCTTAAACTCACAATTCATTTCATTTGCAAACTCGTGAACACATGAGTCCACAGTTGATCCAAATACTATGTCATCTGCATAGACTTGAACCACCATAAGTGACTTTGAGTTTTTCTTGATGAACAGAGTGCGATCTGTTTGTCCATGCTTGAAGTTTTGATCAAGAAGATAATTGGTAAGATGATCATAACAAGCTCTAGGTGCTTGCTTTAAGCCATATAGGGCTTTCGTCAATCTTAACACGTGATTGGGATGAAATGGATCCGAAAATGCTTTTGGTTGTTCAATGAACACTTCTTCTTGGAGAAATCCATTTAAGAAAGCACTTTTCACATCCATTTGATATAACTTAAACCCAAAGAAGTAGGAAATAGTTAATAGGATTCGGATTAATTCCATTCTTGCTACAAGTGCAAAGGATTCGTCAAAATCAATACCCTCCACCTGAGTATATTCTTGAGCTACAAGCTAAGCTTTGTTTCAAACCACAGTTCCATGTTCATCTAATTTTTTTTGAAAGATCCACTTGGTTCCAATGACATGAGTGTCCTTTGGTCTAGGAACTAATTCCCACACATCATTCTTGGTAAACTGTTGAAGTTCTTCTTGCATGGGCTCTATCCAATCCTCATCTTTCAAGGCTTGCTTCTTCCACCTTCTTTGGTTCAATATGAGATAAGTAGCAAGTGTAGTTTACTTGATTCAATACTTTGTTTCAAAGTCTCATTCCCTCACTGACTTCTCCAATAACCTGATTTGTTGGATGATTTAACTTGACTTTAACAGATGGCTCTTTGCTTTTTGGAGTCGTGTCATTTACTTCTGAGCATGATTCACCACATGTTTCTCAACTTGGTGAAGGTTGAACCAACAGAGGGCTAGGAGGACCTAGGGAAGACACTTGAGAAGAAGATATCATGGGACTTGAACTAAAGTTGCTTGTAGTTGTTTGAATGGGGCTGGAGGTATCACTTATAGTTGTGGACTCTTTAAGGGCCTCGGTTGCAACATTTTTGACTTGTTTCTGCGTCCTAAATTCAATTTCTACTTTCTTGTCATTAACTTCGTCGTCAATAGTGATATTGCATGACTCCATAACTGTCTTGGTTTGATTGTTTAAAACTTTGTAGGCTCAACTAAAAGTGGAGTACCCAAGAAATATTCCTTCGTCACTCCGAGTATCAAATTTTCTAAGGCTTTCCCTATCCTTCAAGATGGAGCATTTGCTACCAAAGATTCTGAAGTACTTCACCTTTGGCTTCTTTTCTTTCCATAGCTCATACAATGTTTTGGTTGTTCCGGCTTTGAAGAATACTCTATTTGCAATGTGGCAAGCGGTGTTTACAGCTTCCCCTTAGAATTTCTGAGGAATTCCTCTATTCAAGAGCATCACCCTAGCCATCTCTTGAATGGCTCTACTTTTATGTTCAACAACCCCATTTTATTGAGGAGTCTTGGGAGTAGAGAACTCTTGCTTGATTCCATGTTTCTCACAAAATTTTTCCAACTTTGATTTTTCAAATTCCTTCCCTTGATCACTTCTTAAGCGAGCAATGGATGAGTTCTTCTCAACTTGCAACCGATTGCACGGCTTCTTTATTCTTTTGGCAACCTCCAACTTCTCTCTTAGGAGTTCTACCCACGTGAATCTAGAGAAGTCATCTACCATAACCAAAATATATCTCTTCCCACCTAGGCTCTCGGTACAAGTAAGGCCCATAAGATAAACATGAAGGAGTTCCAGTAGTCTTTTGGTCATCATTTGATTCACTTTGGGATGTAAGGACCGTGTTTGCTTTCCCATTTGACAAGGTCCACATATGGTTTTTTGAAATTTCCCAAATTTTGGTAAACCTACTACTACATCAAGTTTTGAGATCTTTGACAGTTGCTTGTGGTTTGCATGACCAAGTCTTTGATGCCACAACTCCATTAAGTCTACCCTTGCACTTCTACATCACAGGTTTGAGTTTGGCACAATGTCATAGCAATTGTCTGTAGTTCTTCGGCCGCACATAACTTGCATTCCGTCTTCATTGAATACTAGACACTTCTTCATGGATAACTAAACAAGATAGTTGTCATCGCACAATTGGCTAATGCTAAGAAGATTTGCCTTCAACCCATCAATATACAAGACTTCCTTCAAAATTGGAAAACCCGGAATCTCAATGGATCCTTTTCCAAGAATTTGAGAGCAACTTCCATCTCCAAACATTACAAATTCATCCTTCATTTCTTTTAAATGCTTGAAGAGAGTTTTGTCACCAGTCATGTGTCAAGAGCAGCCACTATCAAGATACCATAAACAAGCATCAAAAACTTTTAGGGCAGTATGAACTACAAGACAAGAGTATGATTGACATTTTCCTCTTTCTAATGATCTATATCATTTAAGCAATGAGAAACAATGTCTTAGCAAGGAATACTTTTCTCTACAGCTTTCACTTTCTCACAAAGAATTTCATTTTAATGAGTAAATCATTAATCAATTTATCTGACTTGTGAAGGTCATTGAGAAGCAATTTGTTTTCCAATTCAAAGGCTTTGAGAGCATGGAAAAAACTTTTTAGCATGTCTTTGGGATTAGAGTTTAACACACAGACATTTGAGATAGGAGAGCTCAAAGAGGTCTCACAGGCAATACAAAGAATGTGAGATAAGCATTTTTCAAGAAGCCTCTCCATCATCAAAACAAGGGTTCAAGGATCACACAACGTGATGCAAATCACAAACAAATGTGAACCTACTCTAATACCAATTGAAAGTATGTAGTTACAATCCTAGCAAGTATTTAGAACCCTTAATACCAAATTTTACAGCTAAGTTGAATTTAATACTAAACTAATCACAAGTTAAACTGTAAGTGACTTAGCAAAACTTCCAAACACAAACTACTCTACACAAGAATATATAGAGCTAGATAAAGTAGGGAAAGGAAGACAAGCAAACCACATATAACACCACCAGTGTTATGGAAGAGGAAAACCCAAGCCCCGGGCATAAAGTTTGGTGCATTTTGCAGAGTACAGAGATCATGCAACTCGCAACCTGTTTTCCCCCTAAGGTCATGATATGGTTGTGAGGTGCACGTCTGCACTTTCAGACAAATACCTGCCACATGGATTTTGCAGGTAGCTTAGGTTGCAAGAAGGTCACCTCTAGGCGATCTTGGGTTGATGCAGCTTCCAATCTTCAAGGAAAGGCTCAAGTATACTACCCCAATTTACATAAAAACCTAGAAACTAATACATCACCAAACAATGCATTACATATAAAGTTTTGTCATTGAATAAAGCCAACATAAAATCATGACTTCTCAATTACTCATATGCACAAATTACCATGAATTGCTAGTTTCCAATGCAAGAGTAGTGAAATAAAAATTTAAGTTATGGACAGAAATATTGGGAATGAAGAGATAGCTATTTGACTTCCATAAAGATAGGTTGTAGTTTCACAAAACAGCCTTGGGCCTTCATGTTGCTCTTTTTGGAGCAAATAGCTCGATCAAAAGCTTGATGGAAGATGGACTAGGTGGGAATTGCAATCTAAAAAATAGATTTATTCTTAAGTAGTTCTGCTTGAGGTCAAAGACGGTGCAACATGTTGGTTTTTGGGTGAAATATAGCTATGCAACCTGGAGAGTTAAGGTTTTTAAGGGTGGTCTCATTATTATTATTATTATTATTATTATGAGAGAGTTTCAACCTATGGCATCCACTTCTGATGATAGTTCTTTGTCATCAGACCAAGACACCGATCAGTTTTTGGTGTAGACGAAAATTGAACCCTAGATCTCTTATTCAACCATCAAAGATTTTACTAATTGAGCTAACTGGAACCCACGAGGTCATTATTATTACTATTTTGTAATTTTAACTAATGCAATGAAGAGTAATGAATTTCATAATCATATTTATTGCAAACTAATTTTTTATTATTTTAGAATTGTTTTCTTTACATTTTAAAACCTTAATTCTACCATAGTTGGTTGACTAATTTTTACATCTCTAAGTCAATTAAACACATTTTGCATTCTACATGTAAACCTTCTTTTCCATAAGGGTTGAAATAATGTGGGTAATATTTTTTTTCTATGGAAGTTAAAAATTAAAATTCTTATACCTTGTCTTGATGTTGCCTAAAAAATTTGGCAATTCTCTTTCAATAATTGGGAAAATTTCAAGTAGTAATTCAAAAGGTAATTCATGTTATATGTTCATGCTTTGATTGTGTAATTGTATGATTGCTTTGGGTTATAATTTATAAGTTATTTAGGATATTAAATATAGTGTTGTGTGTGATTTATAGAACAGTGACTGTTGTAGTTATTAACAATTAGTTTTTCATTGTGTTTTAAGTTAATAAAAACTTTACATATACTTCTTTTTCAAAAAAAAAAAAAAAAAAATTTACATATTTTTTTAATGTGAATCTTTACATATACCTTAATAAGTAAACTCTATACATTTCATTTCCTTAAATGCATAAATAAAGAAAAAAAAAAAAAAAAAAAAAAAAAGAGGCATCTATTCCAGAATAATAATGGCTAATTAGTTTTGTCATGATCTTATTTGTAATGTTTATTACCATTATCATATTTTACTAGCTGATGAATTGCAAAACAGAGATATTAAATGAAAGGTAAAATCTTAGAACCTTTCATTAGATTTTTAAAAGTCGTGGTATGTGAAGAATATAAGCATTTAAGCATTTATATAAATATATATATATATATATATATATATATATATTTATATTATTACTGAAGAACATCTTCCTTTTAGTTTTGATAATAAATATGTTTTTCTAGATTAGAGTTTGATTAGTTTTAAGTTAAAATTTTGTATGATTGTATTTAATTGTTGATTATATGATTTAATTAAGTGAATTGAACGATTTATTTAATTGCACTATAAAGTTTTTAATGACATTAATTTGTAAGGTCATCTTTAATTAATTTTTTACTCCTTCAGCTGTCAGCCTCTTTGTTTTCCAATTAAGGGTTACCAATTAATTTACTTAAGGACAAAGTTTAGCTACAAAATTGATTATAGCCTAAGGTTACAAATTTGAAAAAATAATAAGATGCCAATGGAGAGAGAGAGAGAGAGAGAGAGAGAGAGAGAGAGAACTTTTTGTGTGTGGAAAATAAAAAAATTATGTGTGGAATGAGAAAAGGAATGACAAATTTATAGAATGAGAATAAGAATAAAAAGAGTCAAAAATAAAGGAAGATAAAGGGATTGAAGTATAGTGATATTAAGGTGATATTAAGGTAGAGAGTAGTGGGGATATGAAAAGTTAAAATGGAATTGAAAATTCAATAATAAATAAGAATAGTTAAAAATAAGATAAATATGATATTATGATTGTGATATAATAGAGTTTTTAATTCACTTTAAGTGTAAAAAAATCATATAAAAATTGAAAAAAAATGATAATGACACGACTGTTGATGTGGCTTAACTAGAGCATAGTAATAATAAATGCTACACTTCAGTTTTTAGATATATATATATATATATATAAAATGGTGATTGTTCAAAGACACAAGCACGACACTATAAATAAGTCTAGAATGGAATTTTGTGATTGTTTTGTGGTTAAAATACCTGTCAACAACCTTTTATGTTATGATCCAAATTCTTCTACTTCAACAACTCTTGATCATTGAATAGATTATATTGATATTCTTGCTCAAGCTGTCTGGTGATTGTATACTGATTGTTGCTAAAAATATCTTCTTCTTCCGTTTTTTCTTTTTAATATATCATCTTCTTGATTAAATGATATGGTCACTAATAATTACTTAGCACACACAAACTATGAAATCATGGTGCTAATTTACAAGTCATTGACCTGACTTGTTTGATGACCTTTGGCTCCTATCCATGTTGTCTTATTCATATGACAAAACATCCATGATTCTAACTAGTTCATGATAAAAAATAATAATAATAATAAAAAATTAAATTATAAAAAAAATAAAAAATTTAAAAAAAAAAAAAAACATGAGCATAGAAGTGAGTCCTTTTAGTCTTGGCTTGTAGTCATAATCTTTTAGCTTATGTAGTGCTTGGTATTTCTATATGCATGTGTGGGACAAAATGCCTCCTTTTATTTGGAAGAAGCAAAGCTGATATGTGTAAACTGTATCTCTAATTAAGTTGATGCTCATCACACAATTTGTTCCAATTTTCATTGAAGCCATTTTTAAATTGCGTGGAACTAGGCTGTAACTAATTTCAACCTTTTCTTCAAGACTTAATTGTGAGGTAAGTTAAGTCATCGAGTAGCATCACAAAAGAAAGACAATAGAAACTCATCTTCTTTGTAACCCTTGTCAATGTCCTAAACCATATGCTTTTTCTTCCTTCATAGAATGTATCTAAGGATACCTTCATGGAAAGAAATATAAGGTCATATGAAGATGACATTGCTTATATCTATAATTGTTTGATGCAGATGTTGCAGTGGGTAGATCTCGGTATTTCTCATTTTCCAGGTGTTATTAGTTTGGCAGCTGGTCTACTGATGTGGATGACATCACTTCATCCAGTGAGAAAGAATAAATTTGAGTTGTTCTACTACACTCATCAACTATATATAATCTTTATTATCTTTTTAGCTTTGCATGTTGGGGGTTTCATTTTCTGCATATCTGCTGGAGGAATATTTCTTTTCATTCTAGATCGCTTTCTGAGATTCTGCCAATCTCGAAAGACTGTTGATATAATTTCAATCAAGTACCTTCCTTGTGGAACTGTGGAATTGATGCTTTCAAAACCTGCAAGTAATACTACATCCCCTCAAATTTGTAGTTTCCTTGTTTTTCTATTGTTACCATAGTTGTGATACTTTTCCTCGACAATGTAGATCTGCGGTACAATGCCCTCAGTTTTATTTTCCTTCAAGTTCGGGAATTATCTTGGCTACAGTGGCATCCTTTCAGTGTTTCATCTTGTCCTCTGGATGGTAAATATCATCTATCTGTTCTCATAAAGGTTATTGGAGAATGGACAGAAAAGCTCAGAGGAAATATCTTGAATAGTTCTGGAGTTGACCTACATCTCTTGCCTCAAACAAAGATAACAACTTCTGTTGAGGGGCCTTATGGGCATGAATTACCATATCACTTGATGTATGCACCCAAACAGTCAATTTCACTAGAATTTATCAAGCTTAATTTTAAATTTCATATTATCTTCTATTTTATGAACTAACTTCACCATTTGATTCTCTAGGTATGAAAACCTTATTTTAGTAGCAGGTGGAGTAGGAATTTCACCATTTCTGGCTATCTTGAGAGACATTCTCCATCGTACTAGGGAAGGAAAACCTTGTTTGCCTCGAAACATCTTGATTGTTTGGGCTGTGAAAAGATCAAACGAGCTTCCTCTTCTTTCTACCAAAGATATGGAATTAATTTGTCCATTTTTCTTAGATAAACTAAATCTTGAGATTCACATTTTTGTCACTCGAGAATCACAACCTTCACTGGTATGCTTAGTTATGCTCTCACACCCTTGTTATTTCATTTTGTATTTAAAGTTATCATGATCATGTTGTGACATTTAATGGTTGTTATTTATTTATAGGAAGAGGGTCAAGTACATGAGGCTACGAACTTTTCTCCTCCTGTATCTAACAGCTACAGCATGTCAGTTTTGGTTGGTACAGGAAATAATATGTGGCCTGGACTATATGTTATCTCGTCTACACTAGGCTTTGTTATCTTACTGTATTTACTAGATACTTTCTACATAAACCCTTATGACATATCTCCATGGTGGTACACCGGGCTTCTCTTTGTAATCTGCATGCTTGCAAGTGTCTTTATCTTTGGGGGTGTTGTGGCTGGTTTGTGGCATCTTTGGGAAAGACGAAATGCAAGAAGGGAGGCATGTAAGGATGATAGGATAATGGTAGAGAAGATGCAGCATAATGAAATTGTAGCTCACAATGATTCATGTCAGCAAAAACTTGCGAGTTCAATCAATACTTATTATGGTTCAAGACCAGACTTCAAAGGTACAGCATCTCAACTTTTGTTCAAAACATAAATTAAAAGAATAATATAACAACAACAATGACAACGATGATGACAACAACCAAATTTTAGTCCTAACAACAACAATAAACTAGTCAAGGTTGGCCACATGTATTCTCACTTGTAAGGGACACCTTAATGTGTACTTGTCTATAGTGACTAAATTTCACACAAGCCATCAATCTACCACAACCCTCCTTTATTTACCAGGCTTAGGACTAACTGTGAACAAAATATATGACATAAATGGATGGAGTAAAACTAAAAGAAACATGAAAAAAAAAAATATCTTGATAACAAAGTTTAACCTCATCAGTTGTACAACACCAGAGGCTTTCTTGATTCCCTTTCCTTTGTCTTGCTGCAGATATTTTTGGGGATATATCAGAGAAATGGGGCTGTGTTGATGTTGGTGTTATTGTGTGCGGTCCTCCAAGTCTTCAGACAAGTGTTGCTAAAGAAATCAGGTCACAAAATATTAGGAGACAACGCAATCATCCAATCTTCCATTTCAACAGCCATAGTTTCGAGCTATAGACACCACCTTCATCATCTCATCTTCCCCTTAGCAAAATGCACGGATAATATTGTAATGTTTTATGTAAAATGGTTTTGGAGTATGTTGTACGTATATTGTTGTAGGGGTTAGTAACCCCTACCATTGGCACCCAAAAGGGCCATTCGGCTTGTAGGGGTTTCAACGGCTTGATGGTGGTGGGAGGCTAGCATAACGATGGTAGCAGCCCCTCAGATTCCTTTCTTTCTCTCTCTTACAAAAGCTTTGTTGATCTTAGTTTTATTTATTTATTTTGGTAATATTAAAACAACTCATTTCATTTAACAATCCACAACATTTTCATTTCTCTCTATCTCTCCCTGAGGCCTTATCTGGTTAGTTATATTAGTTTTTAATTTTTATTTTTTTGCTTTTTTTTTTAGTACTAAAAGGTGGGTATGTTAAAAGACATGAAGAAGAGAGAAAGGTGTTGTGAAAGCTCACGCAATTAATGAGATAAATAGGATACATTTTGTACAATACAAGCTCAACAAGCTTTAAGGTTTTTGTATTATTGTACCATATTTACTTGGATAACACTCATATTGGAGAACCTCTTTCTTTATAAAAGCAGTCCCTTGTATAATATTTTAGACAATTTTATACAATAAGACATTCAATCTTTTAACATGATATACTCAGTGGAAAACCTCTTCTTCATGCTACCCTCTATAGATAGTGTAGACACTTGATTTTCTACCTATAATTCAATCAAGGAAGATGACTAAAGTGACCATTCATATACCCAAAAAATCATAATTGCATTATATGCATTAATTCATTCATTGCATAAAAATGATCTTGAAATTCTCATGATCACGACAATGTAACTGATTTCCAAATCGGACCATTGGATTGAAAGATATTGCGTGATCAGGTTTGCATGGTCTGCAAGCATTTTGTTTAAGTGGAACCAACCACGCATGATTAATTTAAATTAATTCTAATTGGCTAGACAATTAAAATTAATTAAATAATTTTGTGATTGGTTGTTAGTTAGTGTTAAAAATAGGCTTGCTTGCATGAGAATAAAAGAGGATAATCGAATAACTAATAATCAAGACCAATTTCAAACCCCTACCATCGGCACCCAAAAGGGCCATTCGGCACTTTTGGAGTGCCAATTGGCACAAATGCGGGCCACGACCCGAGGGCACTTGGACTGAGATAAAACTCATCCTTTTCAATTTTTTAGAGATAAAGATGTGTCTCAGTTCGTATTCTGATCATTTAGCTAAATTTTCGAACATCCTAGCCTCAATAAATAGAGGAGGCCTCTCAAAATTCAGCACACTTTTTCATTCTCTCTGACTCCCCTCTTTCTGACTCCTCTCTTCTTTTATTTTTTTCTCTTAAGTTAAAGACATTCTAGAGGCTCTGACCTTAGGAATTTCTTTTCTGTAAGAAAAATATTTTAGGTTTCAAAGAGAATTGAATAAATTTCTTTGAACCCTAAAATATTCCTTCACTAAGAAGAGCACGCTCATGCAAGAGGTAGTTTATCTTTTCTTTTTCTGTTCCTTTTTATTAATTCTACTTGATGATGCATGAATAGTGTAAGGTTGAATTTTATCAACCATCTTGTTGGCTTTATTCTGTGCCAAATTTGCTTGTATTTTAGCAATTAGTAACCCTGTATTTAGGTGGGAATTATGTGAGGGCAGTGTGTGAGAGAGTGTGAAGAAATGCTCAAGATTGTGCAAAGAAGTAGGGACTCGCGACTAGATCTCACGGGTGGCTCGCGGCTTGCAAGCCGCCAGAAGTTGCACACGTGCCAAGCATGCTAGAAGTTGAAGCGTCATGCCAGCTAAAGCACTACAGGACAAAAAGTACATACTGGCTGTTTAATTACCTCGTAGCTGGAACTCGCGACTCAGTCAAGTCACGAGGCCAAGCCGCCAGCCAGCTCTATTTTGAAAAAACTAACTCTTCTCATTCCTCTCTCACCCTAGTATATATATCCCTTATACCCACAAAATGTAGAGAGCTTCCAGAGAGAATTTTGAGAGAGAAACCCTAGAGAAAAACAAGATTGACTCATCCCCAATCTTCACATAAAGACTCTTCAAATTCCTCTACTCTCACCCTCTCTATTGTTACATCTTTGAGAGGTACATTACCAAAACCTTTTCTCACCATACCCATATTTGTGAGAAGACTGTTTAGTGCTTTGGGAAGCAGTTAAGAAGGGACCAATTTCATATTGGTTGATGCTATGGTTTATAGCGGAATCTAGTAAGCTAAAGAAGAAATAGGTTCGGCGTAACCTCATTGGAGTAGGAGCTTGGAGGGCTTAGGTACACTGGGTAGATTAGGCTTGGAGGGTCTTCTGCTATTCATGTATCCCAACTACATTCTTTAGTGGATTATTTACTGCTTGGAGCGCGGCAAAGAAGTTTTACGCCGAGGGCTTCGGTTTCCTCTTCGATAACACATCGTTGTGTTGTCCTTATGTTTGCATCTCTCTTCCCTTAATCTTTGCCATTTAATTTCTGCTGTGGATGTGATTTTATTTGGTTTAGATTGTTTATCAATTCTGTTTTAAGCTTATGTTCATATTCCGCACAATTAATTGTTTGATATTAAACTTGAATTGGTAATTTGTGAATTGGGGGTCTAAACGTTCAAGGTGTTTTATAAACTAATTGAACATTCGAATAGCTTTAGGATTTTTTTATTATTTTTAATTTCTAATGTTGTTACCACGTGTTGTTTAAATCTTTCTTAAAGCATATTCTTAGTATATTTTTGTTGTTATGAACCTTATGGTACAACAGGTTCAAAGCTTAAAGAGTAATCAAGAGGAGAACAAGGTTGACCATAATCCACCAACCATGGAGAGTGAGAAGAAGATCAACAAAAGAATGAACAAGATGGAAGAGATGATCAAGAGAGCTCGCAAAATGGAGGTCCTCATGGACTACCAATCACTCTTACTTTTCCTAGATGTGAGGCTGCCTCCCATGTTCAAGATGCCAACCTTGGACAAGTTTGATGGGACCGGCTGCCTAATGTCCCATTTGAAGATGTATATAAGGGCCATGTAGCCCCTAGGTGCGACTGAAGAACTACTTGCTTAAATGTTCCAAAACACTTTGACCGAAGCCGCTCTTAGATGGTTCCTCAACCTAGATGATGCTAGAGCAAAGAGTTAGGAGGACATTTTCTGTGAGTTTCACAATCAAAATAAATACAACATAGAGGTAGATATAACAAGGAGAGATCTTGAGACCACAAAGCAAGAACCAAAAGCATTTTTCTCTATCTTCATTACCAAGTGGAGGTCCAAAGCTGCACAGGTGATGAATAGGCCAAGTGAAGATAAACAATTAGCTATGGTTGTAAAGAATTTATTACATGTATACCATAAGTACTTGTTTGCCCAATATTTTCCTAATTTTAAAGCTTTGATTGCTGCTGAATCCTATAAGGTTGAATTTAATCAACCATCTTGTTAGTTTTATTCCGTGCCAAATTTTGTTGTAATTTAGCAATTAGTAACCCTGTATTTAGGTGGGAATCATGCAAGGGTTGTGTGTGAGAGAGTGTGAAGAAATGCTCAAGACTGTGCAGTGAAGTAGGAACTCACGACTCAGTCAAATCGCAAGGCCAAGTCAACAGTCCACTCTGTTATGGAAAAACTAACTCTTCGCATTCTTTTCTCACTCTAGTATAAATACCCCTTATACCCATGAAATATTGAGAGCTTCCAGAGAGAATTTTGAGAGAGAAACCCTAGAGAAAAACAAGATTAACTCATCCACAATCTTCATATAGTGACTCTTCAAATTCCTCAACTCTCACCCTCTCCATTGTTACATCCTTGAGAGGTTCTTTAACCAAATCCTTTTCTCACCTTACCCATATCTGTGAGAAGGCTTTTTGGTGCTTTGGGAAGCAGTTTGGAAGGAACCAATTCATATTGGATAATGCTATGGGTTATAGTGGAATCCGGTAAGCTAAAGAAGAAACAGGTTCGGCATAACCTCGTTAGAGTAGGAGCTTGGAGGGCTTAGGTACATTGGGTAGATTAGGCTTAGAGGCTCTTCTGATGTTCATGTATCCCAACTACATTCTTTAGTGGATTATTTACTGCTTGGAGGGCGACGGAGAGGTTTTACACCGAGGGCTTTGGTTTCCACTTCGATAACACATCGTTGTGCTGTCTTTGTGTTTGCATCTCTTTTCCCTTAATCTTTGCCATTTAATTTCTGCTATAGATGTAATTTTATTTGGTTTAGATTCTTTATCAATTCTGTTATATGCTTATGCTCATATTCCGCACATTAATTATTTGATAATAAGCTTGAATTGATAATTTGGAAATTGGGGGTCTAAACGTTCATAGTGTTTTATACAAATATTGAACATTCAGATCCCAAATCGAAGATGCAATAAATAATGGCACTAAAAAGAATGAGGACCCACCCAGGTTTTAAAAAAAAAAAATTAGGATTTAGTTCTAAAATTGTAGAAGTTTCTAATATCCATAAAAATGATCATTATCAACTAATTGCACCCATTACACCCGTGCAAATATCACAAGGGCCACTCCCAAGGCCAAGGAGATAATTTCATGAGTTACATATGCCTATGAGCCAAGTATTTGAAAAGCTAAAAGCAAAAGGGTTATTAAGGCCCTTAGACCTAAGACCAATTTCAAACCCACTACCTTTAAGGTTTGACGTGAATAAAAGATGTGCCTACCACCAAGGCCCTAGCCATGATACTGATAGGTGTTTTAGCCTTCGTCATGCAATTCAAGACTTAATAGATAACAAGGTGATTGCATCGCTGACAAGGCCTAGCATCACAAATAATCCCTTACCCAACCACAATTTTGGGAAAGGGCTGAGGATTAATTTTTTGATGACTAAAGAAGAAAGTAAAAAGGACCCATCTAAATTGATCCATAACCTACCCGAGTGCTTTATGATGACATGAGAAGAATTGATGGGTATGACATCCACTACAAGATATGATATATGGAGTGAAGTAACGAAAACCAAAAATTGCCCAACATCCACAAATAGAGGGAGACACTTCGAACCCTAATCAAATGCTCCAACATCCACAAATGAGAGGAGACACTTCAAAACCCAAGATACCAATCCTAATGACTCGACAAAAATTGCCCACATTACAAAGGGGGAGACACTTTAAACCCCCATATTTGGAGACTAACAACCCAATAGAAGCCCTGAATAAATCTACCCAACAAACACCTACTGAAGAAGATGAGGTCCTCAAGCAACTACAAAAGACACAAGCCAATATATCCTTATAGGGTTTACTCATGGCCTTATACAAACACCGTTTAAATTTGGTATACCTTCTCAACAAAATCCAGGTCCCTACAACCACAACTTCCTAAGATTTGAATGCTATGATTAGGTCCATAAGTAGGGAACTCACTATTTCCTACTCTGACAAAGATCTGATGAAGAAGGGGAAGCACCATAATGACCCACTGCATATTGTTGTAGATGCTAAAGGCAAGAGGATTCCGATGGTTCTCATTAATGATGGAAGTGCCTTAAATGTGTTTCCTTTAAAGACTGCAAGTTGTTTAGGTCTAAGCATTGAAGACTTTGTGCCTACAGATCAACATGTAAGGGCATATGACAATAGTAAAAGAGAGGTCTTGGGAACCATAACACTGGAGCTCACTATAGGGCCAATGATCAAGAAAGTGGAGTTTCAAGTACTCAACATAGCTTCATGCTTCAGTATGCTCTTTACGAGACCATGGATCCATGACACAGAGATCGCACCTTCATCCCTATACCAAAAGGTTCAGTTTCCACATGAAGTAGCTATTGTAACCATATATGGGATACTTTGACTATGTCAAAGCCTATTTTTGGTATTGATTCTATGAAGGAGCCATTAACTTTGGATGGCTTTGAAATTGAAAGGCTTGGCTTTGAAATAAAGGAAGAGGAAATGTTAGGATATATGTGATTCACTTATTAGGAACATATGTCACTATTTTATGTAATTGGCTAATCCTTTGACAAAACGCACTTTACTTGTAATTGGGTAGATCTAGGTGTTTTTAATACTTCAAGAAACAAGGTTTCAAGATCAAGTATTGAAGTCATTCAAGTTTGTCCAAGAAACAAGCTGAATAGTGCAAATTCATTAAAACTCGACAGCTGCATCTATCGAGCTTAAGAAAGCTGTTTCAGCCTGTGTTCTCGACACCTGCTCGACACCTCCTATCTGTCGAGGTGTAAGAAAAACAAATTTTCTATTCTGTTTTCTTGGAATTCATGAATGTGTCTTTGGGCCTTCTTTTCTCTTAACCTTAGACATATAAAAGGATTATTTTAAGGGCCGTCAAAGAGTTCACAAGTTGCACAAGTGTTGGGCAAAGTTTATTCAAGCAAATTGTGACCGGAGACAGAATTTTCTCTAGTTCATTGTTTTTGAAGAAGTTGCTGTGTATTTGCATCGTAGGGTTTTGTGACCAAGTATCTTCTTGATCTTCATCGTTGGGATGAACTGAAGAACTTTGCAGCCAACAACCTTCTATAGTTGGTGATTGAAGTCGCATACTGGGATCTGCGCATTGATTAGTCACGTACTTGGGAGCCGTGCATCAAAAGGAGAAATTGTCACTACAGAACAAATCCAATTGGGTATTGGGGTAAGGGTTCAACTATAGATTGGTATAAGGTACTAGGATTCCTGAAAATCACCCGGTGGGGTTTTTACAGTTAGGTTTTCCCCATTCATAAACAAATCATTGTGTTAAATTTATTTTTCGTTGCATACTTAGTTTATTGGTGATTTGTTTATACTACCACATGGTTGCATGTTAATTAACTTAATTAATTCACTTGGCTAAATTAATTGGTTAATTTATCACAAGGGGTCAATTCGTTTTTGACCTATTAAGTGATATCAGAGCAGGCACACTCTGATTAGGGTTAATCTTTGTTGTGTTGATCCACTCACCCCTGTTTGTCATGGATAGAGGAC
Source organism: Quercus lobata (assembly GCF_001633185.2). NCBI lineage: Eukaryota > Viridiplantae > Streptophyta > Magnoliopsida > Fagales > Fagaceae > Quercus > Quercus lobata. The sequence continues at coordinate 104,033,679 of NC_044905.1, read as the reverse complement.
AGTCTTTAATTATACCTCCTTTATTTGATGGCACTAACTATGCATACTAGAAAGTACACATGAGAGCTTTCTTGCAGTCCTTAGATGAGAAAGTGTGGTAAGCTATGGAGATAGGCTGGACTAAGCCTACAGAAGCACCAGCTGATTAAGATGATGCCAAGATCAAGAAGGAAAACTTCAACAACAGGGTATTGAATGCTTTATACATTGCAGTCACCAATGAGGAGTGAAAGAAAATATCCTCTACTAAAACTACTAAGGAGGCATAGACCATCCTCCAGACAACCTATGAGGGAACCAGGGCTGTCAAGGATTCGAAGCTACAAAGGCTCACTACAAGCTTTGAAGAGATTAAGATGGAGGAGGATAAGTCGTTTGATGAGTTCTATGCCAAGCTCAAAGACATAGTGAACTCAGCGTTCAATCTTGGGGAAACTATTCCTAAACCCAAGATTGTGAGAAAGGTGGTTAGATCTCTGCCTGAGAGATTCTATGCCAAGATCACGACGACAGAAGAATCAAAGGATATTGACAAGATTCCTTTGACTAAGCTGGTTGGTAATCTGCAGACCTACGAGCTAGGATTGACTAGGATTGGTAAGTTGGGCAAGAGCAAGAGCAAGAGCATGCACTGAAGGCTAAGAGCAGTGAGACAAATGAGTCTTCAGATGATGAAGATTCTAAGATGAAGTCCTACATCACTAGGCAGTTCAAGAATTTTATGAAGAATGCTAATGGAAAGGGCTTTGACAAGGACCGTAGGCAATCCAGTTCTTCTCAGTTCAAGAGCCAAGACAAAAGGAAGAAGGATGCAAGGGATGGCAGTCAGTACACTCTTCCCGCAAGACCTAAGTGCTTTGGGTGGCAAGGTTTCGGTCACATGAAACAGGAATGTCCTACATATCTCAAGAGCATTAGGAAGAACAAGGAACTTGCTGCTACTTTGAGCGACACCGAGCCTAAGGATGATTCCAACAATAAGGATGACGGAATCTTGAATGCCTTCACTGCCACTTTCAATCTTCCTGATGGGATTGCTGAAGATGTGGATGAAGAAAAGGAATTGGTGGAGTCCAAGTTTAAGAAGATGGATGATTAAGATGATATCCATATAGCCTATAAAAAATTATACAAGATCTTTGAGAAACATGAGAAACTATATAGGCTGAACACTAAGAAGCTCAGTGATGTGGAACTTGATCGTGAAGAGCTTTCCACAAAGTTTGATGAGGCTAATCAGACTATTGGAGCAATGAGGTTTGAGAAAAATTTCTTGGCTAAGAAGACTAAAAAGCTTGAAGCGGAGCTGTTTCAAGTCAGAGTTCAATTGGAGAGGACTTCAAGTGCAAAGCTTGATGAGATGCTCAGTCTTCAGAAATATGCTTCTAATCAAACAAGTTTAGGGTATGGTTTCTCTTTATCTAATATTGCTTCAACTAGTATTACTGTTTTTGTTCCTCCTAGCAATAATGTTGAAATTGATAACAATAATGTTAAAACTTATTTAGCTAGTGAGAACTTAGACAAAGGTAAATCTATCTTAGGAGCACCCCCTAAGCAAGATAAGAAGGAAGCGAAGAACCCTAGGGCTAAGATGGCTATCTCTCAAAAGCCTAAACAAAAAAAGCAGCATCTCTGTCATCATTGTGGAGTTACCGGACATACTCGACCAAATTGCTATAAATGGCTAGCCACTCAACAGAGCAACGGCATGATAGCATCTGGGAACCAGAATTAGCTTCAATCCTCTCTTGCTTCTCTTGGAGATCTTCTCAAAGCCCTCATGTTTCTTTTGAACTTGAACGATTTCAATTCTTCCCCCTCATCGTCGATTCAAGGGTTTAATCAAAGGAAATGTTCTTCTAAGGTATGGAAGAAAAAGGACTCCAAGTGATTCTATCACTTTTCTCTTTCTCTCTTCTTGTTTTTATTTTTGCATAACTTGTGTGTTTTGCTTTTGTTTTAAGTCAGTCTAAGGCCCTTAGACCTAAGACCAATTTCAAACCCACTACCTTTAAGGTTTGACGTGAATAAAAGATGTGCCTACCACCAAGGCCCTAGCCATGATACTGATAGGTGTTTTAGCCTTCGTCATGCAATTCAAGACTTAATAGATAACAAGGTGATTGCATCGCTGACAAGGCCTAGCATCACAAATAATCCCTTACCCAACCACAATTTTGGGAAAGGGCTGAGGATTAATTTTTTGATGACTAAAGAAGAAAGTAAAAAGGACCCATCTAAATTGATCCATAACCTACCCGAGTGCTTTATGATGACATGAGAAGAATTGATGGGTATGACATCCACTACAAGATATGATATATGGAGTGAAGTAACGAAAACCAAAAATTGCCCAACATTAACAAATAGAGGGAGACACTTCGAACCCTAATCAAATGCTCCAACATCCACAAATGAGAGGAGACACTTCAAAACCCAAGATACCAATCCTAATGACTCGACAAAAATTGCCCACATTACAAAGGGGGAGACACTTTAAACCCCCATATTTGGAGACTAACAACCCAATAGAAGCCCTGAATAAATCTACCCAACAAACACCTACTGAAGAAGATGAGGTCCTCAAGCAACTACAAAAGACACAAGCCAATATATCCTTATAGGGTTTACTCATGGCCTTATACAAACACCGTTTAAATTTGGTATACCTTCTCAACAAAATCCAGGTCCCTACAATCACAACTTCCTAAGATTTGAATGCTATGATTAGGTCCATAAGTAGGGAACTCACTATTTCCTACTCTGACAAAGATCTGATGAAGAAGGGGAAGCACCATAATGACCCACTGCATATTGTTGTAGATGCTAAAGGCAAGAGGATTCCGATGGTTCTCATTAATGATGGAAGTGCCTTAAATGTGTTTCCTTTAAAGACTGCAAGTTGTTTAGGTCTAAGCATTGAAGACTTTGTGCCTACAGATCAACATGTAAGGGCATATGACAATAGTAAAAGAGAGGTCTTGGGAACCATAACACTGGAGCTCACTATAGGGCCAATGATCAAGAAAGTGGAGTTTCAAGTACTCAACATAGCTTCATGCTTCAGTATGCTCTTTACGAGACCATGGATCCATGACACAGAGATCGCACCTTCATCCCTATACCAAAAGGTTCAGTTTCCACATGAAGTAGCTATTGTAACCATATATGGGATACTTTGACTATGTCAAAGCCTATTTTTGGTATTGATTCTATGAAGGAGCCATTAACTTTGGATGGCTTTGAAATTGAAAGGCTTGGCTTTGAAATAAAGGAAGAGGAAATGTTAGGATATATGTGATTCACTTATTAGGAACATATGTCACTATTTTATGTAATTGGCTAATCCTTTGACAAAACGCACTTTACTTGTAATTGGGTAGATCTAGGTGTTTTTAATACTTCAAGAAACAAGGTTTCAAGATCAAGTATTGAAGTCATTCAAGTTTGTCCAAGAAACAAGCTGAATAGTGCAAATTCATTAAAACTCGACAGCTGCATCTATCGAGCTTAAGAAAGCTGTTTCAGCCTGTGTTCTCGACACCTGCTCGACACCTCCTATCTGTCGAGGTGTAAGAAAAACAAATTTTCTATTCTGTTTTCTTGGAATTCATGAATGTGTCTTTGGGCCTTCTTTTCTCTTAACCTTAGACATATAAAAGGATTATTTTAAGGGCCGTCAAAGAGTTCACAAGTTGCACAAGTGTTGGGCAAAGTTTATTCAAGCAAATTGTGACCGGAGACAGAATTTTCTCTAGTTCATTTTTTTTGAAGAAGTTGCTGTGTATTTGCACCGTAGGGTTTTGTGACCAAGTATCTTCTTGATCTTCATCGTTGGGATGAACTGAAGAACTTTGCAGCCAACAACCTTCTCTAGTTGGTGATTGAAGTCGCATACTGGGATCTGCGCATTGATTAGTCACGTACTTGGGAGCCATGCATCAAAAGGAGAAATTGTCACTACAGAACAAATCCAATTGGGTATTGGGGTAAGGGTTCAACTATAGATTGGTATAAGGTACTAGGATTCCTGAAAATCACCCGGTGGGGTTTTTACAGTTAGGTTTTCCCCATTCATAAACAAATCATTGTGTTAAATTTATTTTTCGTTGCATACTTAGTTTATTGGTGATTTGTTTATACTACCACATGGTTGCATGTTAATTAACTTAATTAATTCACTTGGCTAAATTAATTGGTTAATTTATCACAAGGGGTCAATTCGTTTTTGACCTATTAAGTGATATCAGAGTAGGCACACTCTGATTAGGGTTAATCTTTGTTGTGTTGATCCACTCACCCCTGTTTGTCATGGATAGAGGACAGTCTTTAATTATACCTCCTTTATTTGATGGCACTAACTATGCATACTAGAAAGTACACATGAGAGCTTTCTTGCAGTCCTTAGATGAGAAAGTGTGGTAAGCTATGGAGATAGGCTGGACTAAGCCTACAGAAGCACCAGCTGATTAAGATGATGCCAAGATCAAGAAGGAAAACTTCAACAACAGGGTATTGAATGCTTTATACATTGCAGTCACCAATGAGGAGTGAAAGAAAATATCCTCTACTAAAACTACTAAGGAGGCATAGACCATCCTCCAGACAACCTATGAAGGAACCAGGGCTGTCAAGGATTCGAAGCTACAAAGGCTCACTACAAGCTTTGAAGAGATTAAGATGGAGGAGGATAAGTCGTTTGATGAGTTCTATGCCAAGCTCAAAGACATAGTGAACTCAGCGTTCAATCTTGGGGAAACTATTCCTAAACCCAAGATTGTGAGAAAGGTGGTTAGATCTCTGCCTGAGAGATTCTATGCCAAGATCACGGCGACAGAAGAATCAAAGGATATTGACAAGATTCCTTTGACTAAGCTGGTTGGTAATCTGCAGACCTACGAGCTAGGATTGACTAGGATTGGTAAGTCGGGCAAGAGCAAGAGCAAGAGCATGCACTGAAGGCTAAGAGCAATGAGACAAATGAGTCTTCAGATGATGAAGATTCTAAGATGAAGTCCTACATCACTAGGCAGTTCAAGAATTTTATGAAGAATGCTAATGGAAAGGGCTTTGACAAGGACCGTAGGCAATCCAGTTCTTCTCGGTTCAAGAGCCAAGACAAAAGGAAGATGGATGCAAGGGATGGCAGTCAGTACATTCTTCCCGCAGGACCTAAGTGCTTTGGGTGGCAAGGTTTCGGTCACATGAAACAGGAATGTCCTACATATCTCAAGAGCATTAGGAAGAACAAGGAACTTGCTGCTACTTTGAGCGACACCGAGCCTAAGGATGATTCCAACAATAAGGATGACGGAATCTTGAATGCCTTCACTGCCACTTTCAATCTTCCTGATGGGATTGCTGAAGATGTGGATGAAGAAAAGGAATTGGTGGAGTCCAAGTTTAAGAAGATGGATGATTAAGATGATATCCATATAGCCTATAAAAAATTATACAAGATCTTTGAGAAACATGAGAAACTATATAGGCTGAACACTAAGAAGCTCAGTGATGTGGAACTTGATCGTGAAGAGCTTTCCACAAAGTTTGATGAGGCTAATCAGACTATTGGAGCAATGAGGTTTGAGAAAAATTTCTTGGCTAAGAAGACTAAAAAGCTTGAAGCGGAGCTGTTTCAAGTCAGAGTTCAATTGGAGAGGACTTCAAGTGCAAAGCTTGATGAGATGCTCAGTCTTCAGAAATATGCTTCTAATCAAACAAGTTTAGGGTATGGTTTCTCTTCATCTAATATTGCTTCAACTAGTATTACTGTTTTTGTTCCTCCTAGCAATAATGTTGAAATTGATAACAATAATGTTAAAACTTATTTAGCTAGTGAGAACTTAGACAAAGGTAAATCTATCTTAGGAGCACCCCCTAAGCAAGATAAGAAGGAAGCGAAGAACCCTAGGGCTAAGATGGCTATCTCTCAAAAGCCTAAACAAAAAAAGCAGCATCTCTGTCATCATTGTGGAGTTACCGGTCATACTCGACCAAATTGCTATAAATGGCTAGCCACTCAACAGAGCAACGGCATGATAGCATCTGGGAACCAGAATTAGCTTCAATCCTCTCTTGCTTCTCTTGGAGATCTTCTCAAAGCCCTCATGTTTCTTTTGAACTTGAACGATTTCAATTCTTCCCCCTCATCGTCGATTCAAGGGTTTAATCAAAGGAAATGTTCTTCTAAGGTATGGAAGAAAAAGGACTCCAAGTGATTCTATCACTTTTCTCTTTCTCTCTTCTTGTTTTTATTTTTGCATAACTTGTGTGTTTTGCTTTTGTTTTAAGTCAGTCTAATTTTTATGCTTTACTTTGTTTAACATGTTTTTGTTTCGTTATTTTTCTGTTTTGTTTTATTTTGTTTTTCATATAAAAAAAATTGAAAAATCGGAAAAATACAAAAATAGTGTGTGTTTGTGTACATTGGTACTTGTGTACCTTGAATGGCCATTGAAACAAAGTTTTCTAAATTTTGTATCTTTTGTGGCTTAGATGAGCATCTCTATGCACAACTAAGCAAGTGAGCTTTGTGGCTCTTGTTTGTGATGAGTAAGATTAAGTTATCTCTTGTACTTAACACTCGTATCACTCTTTTTGATGGGAATGACTAAAAAATCCTAAGAGAAAGGCATAAATAACCATCTCACCACTGTTGCCCACCAATCATGAAATGACATTTCGGTACTTTGGCATAGCAAAAGTGTGATGTCAATGACATTTGTGTGCTTCGGCATAGCAAAATTGGAATGTTAAAAACTTAACATAATTGGGTATTTCTTTTCTCCCTCTCTTATATGCTCATGCATGATTTGCTTAAAAAGAAAAATATGCAAAGAAACTAAAAAGCAAAAAGATCAAAAATGCTTTTAAATATGATTGCAAGCGTGTATTCTAGGAGATGTGGGAGTTATAGGATGTACCTTGAAAGTGATAGTCCCCATCAAATAGTTATGATTGTGTGTGAGTTAAAGTGATTTTCTCATATCTCAAATCATCATAACATGTATACACTTATGAAATCTTGCAATGTTTTTCACACACAACACGCAATATTCTTTGCTACTCTTGATACATGTGCAGGTAAATATGATTTGGCCATCACAAGGTTTTAGATGTGTTAATATATGCTCACTAAACTGTCTTGACTTATTTTTTAAATATAAAATTGGTTAGGCCTATTTAGTGTGTGTGTGTGTGTTTGTGTTTTTGGGATCTGTAAAGTTGTGATTTAAAAATTTGTATTTTGTTGGCTTTTATTCCGTGCCAAATTTGATTGTAATTTTATTCAATCTTTTGTATCCTGTATTTGTTGTGGGAATTTATTGTAAGGGTTGTGTGATAGTGAGAGAGAGTGTGAAGACTCAAGCTATTGAAGAATGAAGTTTTTTCGCAGTTAGCTCACAACTTAGCATCCCGCGAAGTAACTCATGTGCCCTGCACATGCTGGAATGTGAAGAGTCAGGCTAGAAGGAGACAGCTGTGTCTCGCGAGTATCTCGCAGGTAAGGCCTTCCCGCGAGACACCCGTAAGACATTCTGTTCTGCCAGCCTATCTAATCTGATACACAATTTCTGTGCTTACATTATTTATACCCACATTACCCACAAATGAGATAGAGAGCTTCTGAGAGAAAACCCTAGCTAAAACACTTGAGAGTTAGAAATTGTTAATCCAACAATTCTCTACACATTTGTTTGTGGAATTTTCTCATCTCCTACCTCTCCATTTTCATACCATTGAGAGGTCAATAGCCCAAACACTTACCACACCTTTTGAGAGTGTCCAGTGAGGTTTTGGTGCTGCTGGGAAACATTGGAAGAAGCCAAGGATGGCAGATGCAACATGGAGCTTGTTGCGGGATTCGGAAAGCTAGACAAGACACGGTTCTGAGAAGCCTTGTTGGAGTAGGAGCTCAGAGGGCTTAGATACAGAGGGTAGATTAGGCTTGGAGGGTCTCTTGCTTACCCATGAATCCCAACTGATTGTCTAGTGGTATGATTACCGCTTGGAGGGCGGCGAAGAGGTTTTTCGTCAAGTTCTTCGGTTTCCTCTTCGATAACATGTCTCGGTGTTATCTGTGTTTGCATCTCTCTTCCCTACTCTTGTTCATTTCATTTTACTGCTATGTTGCTTTAAATATGGATTAGAGTAGCTCTCGTGCTTATTTGCTTGTGTTTACACTATTCCGCACTTAGTATTAAGTTAGTGTAAAATCTATCAAGCCGTAATTTGAATTGGGGGTCTAAATAAGCTCTTGTGTTTTCACACATTTCGAGCTTTCAATTGGTATCAGAGCAAGTACACTCGCTGTGGTTTAAATACCTAAGTGTGATCATGCTAGAATCTTTATACACATGCTGAAATTACTAGTTCATAAGAATCATGATATTCATAATAGCTTGTGTGAGTCAAATGCCTTAATCAACAAATACAAGAAAAAGAATAGACGTTTGTGTGACAAACTAGATTTTCTTAAAAGAAAGATTCACTCATCGATGGATGAAGTAAAGAAAAATGAATCCTGCTTTGATGGTCAAGAATGCCTATCTCATGCTTGTCTTTTTGTTCATACCGCATTGAAAGTATTTAATTCATGTTTGTGGTATCTTGACAGTGGTTGTTCAAGACATATGACTGGAGACAAATCTTTGTTCAAAACTCTTAAAGAGAAGGAAGCTGACTTTGTGACATTTGGAGATGGTAGTCACTCATAAGTTCTTGGAAAGGGAACTGTGGATATTCCAGGACTGCCTCTGTTAATTGATGTGCTATACATTAAGGGATTGAAAGTGAACTTGTTGAGTATCACTCAAATTTGTGATGAAGACTTCTTAGTCCAATTCTCGAAGAAAGGATGTCTAATTCTCACTGAAGAAGGAGTTCAGGTTTTAAAGGGACTTAGGACCACTGACAATTGTTATGGGGTCATTCCCAAACCAAGCATAGCATGTCGAAGTGCTCAAGTGAATCTTTTGGAGTTGTGGCATCAAAGATTTGGACATGCTAATTATAAACAAGTGTCAAAAGTCTCAAGACTTGAAGCTGTGATTGGTTTACCAAAGTTTGGAAAAATTGAGAAGAACATTTGTGGTCCATGTCAATTGGGAAAACAAACAAAGTCAAGCCATCCGAAAGTAAATGTGGTTGCTACGTCTCACCCTTTGGAGTTATTACATGTGGATTTAATGGGTCTAACAAAGACAGAAAGCATGGGTGGAAAGCGCTATATTATGGTGGTGGTTGACGATTTCTCAAGATATTCTTGGGTGAAATTTCTTAAAGAGAAGTCGGAAGCATATGACAAGATGGAAAGGCTATGCAAAAGGCTGCAGAATGAGAAGGGAGTTCCCATACTTAAAATCAGAAGTGATCATGGGAAGGAATTTGAAAATGCAAAGTTTGAAGCATTCTGCAATGAACACAGCATCAAGAGGGAATTTTCAGCTCCGAAAACTCCACAACAGAATGGAGTGGTTGAAAGAAAGAACCGGGTGATTCAAGAAATGGCAAGAGTAATGTTACTAAACAAAAACATTCCACATAAGTTTTGGGTTGAAGCAGTGAATACTTTGTGTCACATTGGAAATAGGATTTACTTTCGGGCAGGAACAAAAAAGACATCATATGAAATTTGGAAAGAAAAGAAGGCGAAAGTGAAATACTTTCAAGTATTTGGAAGCAAGTGTTACATTCTCAATGATAGGGAGAATCCTAGAAAATTTGATGCTAAGAGTGATGAAGGGATTTTCCTAGGGTACTCAACAAATAGTCGAGCATATAGAGTGTACAATAAGCGCACTAAGGCGGTGATGGAATCAATAAATGTTGTCATCGATGACACTATCTCTGAAAAAGATATTGATGATGATGGTGATGAACCGAATCTTAAGAAAAATGAAGGTGATGACAACATGTCTCAAGGTGAGGATGCTGAGAAAGAATCACCGGACAGGAGTTTACACCTACCATATCAAGAAGGGAAACCAGATCAACTCAAGGACTGTCTAGTCCACTCAGCCTTCCTGAAGTTCAACCTCCAATCTCTCGTGATGAGGAACCTTCCACCTCTAAAAGACCATCGTCAAGGATAATTCTCAATCATCCCTCAAGTAATATCATTGGTGATTTAGATGATGGAATTCGGTTAAGAAAAGGAACTGCCTACAATGTGAATCATGTGAGATACAACTGCTATCTTGCTCAATTTGAACCAAAGAAAGTGGAGGAAGCTTTGAAGGATGAGAATTGGGTAGAATCCATCCACTAAGAGTTGCATCAATTTGTTAGAAATGATGTATGGGAGTTGGTACCAAGGCCCAAGGATACACATGTAATCGGCACCAACTGGATCTTCAAGAACAAGACTGATGAAGGTGGTGAAATTGTCCGAAACAAGTCTAGATTGGTGGCTCAAGGATATACGCAAGTTGAAGGCATAGACTTTGATGAATCTTTTGCTCCAGTTGCAAGACTACAGTTAATCCAAATTCTCCTTTCCATAGCATGCATTATGAACTTCAAGTTGTATCAAATGGACGTAAAGAGTGCTTTCTTGAACGGGTTTTTAAACGAAGAAGTGTTTGTTGAGCAACCAAAAGGGTTTCAAGATCCTCACTTTCCGGATCATGTGTTAAGACTGAAGAAGGCATTATATGGGCTGAAACAAGCACCAAGAGCTTGGTATGATCGCCTCACCACATACCTTCTGGATCATAGTTTCAAGAGAGGTCAAGCCGATCGAACTTTGTTTGTCAAAAGAGATGAGAAATCTCTCCTTGTTGCATAAGTTTATGTGGATGACATTGTATTTGGATCCACAATAGATCACCTAGCTCATGAATTCTCAAAAAAAAAAAAAAATGAAAAGGGAGTTTGAGATGAGCATGGTGGGAAAGTTAAACTACTTCCTAGGGCTTCAAGTGAAACAACGAGAAGATGGGATATTTATCTCTCAAGACAAATATGCCAAAAATCTAGTAAAAGGATTCAGCCTAGACTCTAAGAAACACACTTCCACTCCCATGAGTTCTTCAACAAAACTGAGTCGTGATGCAGCAGGTGTAGAAGTGGATCCAACACTTTATCGAGGCACGATCGGTAGTCTTCTCTATCTCACTGCTAGCAGACCGGACATTGCTTATAGTGTAGGGGTATGTGCTCGTTTTCAGGCAACACCCAAAGAGTCTCACTTGACAGCAGTCAAACGAATTATCCGCTATATAAATGGCACATCTGATTATGGAATTTGGTATCCAAGAGACTCGAACAAGTGCCTAGCTGGATATTCTGATGCTGACTGGGCCGGATGCATTGATGATAGGAAAAGCACTTTAGGTGGTTGCTTCTATCTTGGAAATAATTTAGTGTCATGGATGAGCAAAAAGCAAAATTCAGTTTCTCTATCAACGGCTGAAGCTGAGTACATTGCAACGACAAGTTGCTGTGCACAATTATTATGGATGAAGAAGCTTCTACATGATTACGGAATCACTCAAGACACTATGTGTGTGTTCTGTGACAGCACGAGTGCTATAAATTTGTCCAAAAATCTTGTCCAACACTCAAAATCAAAGCATATCGAGATCCGGTACCATTTCATTCGAGATTTGGTGGAGGAAAAGACTGTGTATTTGGAATTCATCAACACTGACAGCCAGAAGGCAGACATTTTTACCAAACCTCTTGATGGTCCAAGGTTTGAGTCCTTGAGTAAGACCATTGGTGTCGGTATCATTCCTTGAACTCTATCACTTCTGTGAACCTATTCTGCTCATGTTGCTCATCCAGTGCTTAGGTCTCACTTGATTTGATATTAGCATTTTTTTTTTTTTACATTTGCTTTTTGTTGATCTTACTTTCCTTGCTCTGCTTTTGAATGTGTTCAAAATTCAAAAACTCATAAAAAATTGAAAAATCTTCAAAAAGTTTGATCGCTTGTCTTTGTGTATATCACATATGAATTTGGCCTAATACCTTCGTACTAATGGCGTAGTGCATTTACGAGCTTAGCTTGTTTCTATATGCACATCTATCTGTGTGGAAGAAATCTTGAAAACTATGCATGATTATTGTAAATAGATCTTCAAGCTTGTCATAAATGATTGGTCAATTGTCTTGATGGTCTTGATACTTGCATAGACTTGTGCCTATATCTCTTCCCACGTTATTTTTTTTTATGTTTTTTTGCAATTGAGCTCTCCAAATGTAAATCTCAAAGTGAAAAAGAGATATTGAGCTGCAAAAGCCTGTCGCACATACTAGTATTTGACTAGGAAAAAGGGAAAGCGACTTTTGTATTGAAATTTATGGTGCTCAAAAAGCCAAAGGCTAATCCTCAATGTTGAAATATCAAAAAATTTCAAGCATCGATCTCAAAAAGAGATGTATTTATCCAAAAAGGATCAAATGTCATGATTTATGCAGAAGCCAAATGAAAAGCTTCTAAGTTGTGTAATCAATTTGTGGGAGGTCATATATGTTCATTTCTATAATTGAGATTGATCACTTGACTTAGTACTAGTTGTGTATGCCTTGATTGAATTGATCATTGAATCTTCACTCTAGTCTAAGGACTATTTCACACTTGATAATCACCCACAACACACAAGACTTTGTTTCAATGAATGCTTATCTCATTTGTGTGATTGTACATGTTCAAATGTGATGTGTATGCTCAAGTACTTGATGATCAAACCCAAAAATATTTTTGAGTGTTTATTTGTTTTTGAAAGTAATTTTATACTTTCGTGCTTTTAGGTTTTGTTCAAAATGCATTTTTTGTATTTTTCACCAAAAACTGGTTCGGAGGCTATTCCACGAGAGGCTTGCGACTTAGAGCTTCCCACGAAATGCTTGAGGGAAATCAAAAGCCATATTTTTCATATAGAAACTCTTGCTACTGCCTCGTGGGTATTTCGCGACTAACCTCTTCTCGCGAAATGGTTTTTAGGCAAAAACTAAATTTTTCTCAAAATCACACAGAAACTTTCTCGACTGTCTCGCGCTTAATTCGCGACTAACAACTTCTCGCGAAAACACTTGTGCTTCAATGGCTCTTTTTGCGACTGTTTCGCGACTAAGTCGCTACTGCCTAACCCGCGAAAATCGCGTGCTTTCAGTTTTTATGTAGCAGACATGACATCTTTTCAAAACTCATACCTTCCCTCGCATTGCCTATCTCAACCCAAAATCAATTTTCTCTTAAACCCCATCTAGTCCAAGCTTGTTTTCTGCAATTTTAACTTTAAGGTATGTTTTCTAAAACATTTTTCCTTTTGTTGTTCATAAATTATGCAGAAAATTAGTTAGGGTTCTCAAAATTGGGGATTTTTCGAAAATGGGTTGGGGTTCTTGATTTTAGTGAAAAATTTTCCAAAATCTTATTTGGGCTTAGTCCCATTTGATGTTTGTGTATCTGTGCTGGCCCCTTGTGGCAATTTGAACTTGTATTGAGGCATGTTTCATCATGTTCATGCATTTTTTCATAGTGTTTATAAACTGTGGCATGATAGGTGTTTGACAGAATGTCCAAGTAACATTCTTTGGTTGTATTGGAATCAAATGAATTCCTTTACTTGTGTTTACTATGATTGAACTTCTTTCACATGTTTTGGATGTGTTTAACTCACTTTGTTCTCAAATGCCATGTCTTGCACATACTATGCACACTTTGGGCATCTCTAGGCACATCTCATGCATCAGCACATGCACACACATACATCAGCACATGCACATATCTGCACACACTGTTATACTCACTTCACTCATGCATTGTGAGTCTATTTACATGACCTATCATCTGTAACTTGTTGTTTTTGTCTGTGTGCTCTGTTTTACGTATGTTTTGATATGTTTTGAGTTGTTGTCAAGTTTGTTTTGAACTAACTTGAATCTAATCAAGTTTTTTTTTGTGTTGTGTTTTTCTTCTTTTTTTTGTGTTGTTGCACTTGTTTCGTTTCTATTCTGTGTTCATTTGTGCAGATGTCTCCATTTAAAAGCTCAACTGTGAAAGGAGGCAGCAACAAAGGAAACGAGCATGTGATTGATGTTGATAATCTCTCTCCAAAGCCAAAGAGGACTCGATCATCAATAGGAATTTTTTATCAGAACTATTTCAGATCTTATGCTGCATCTCAAAACTTTGAGAAGTACTTTATGGAAGCTCTACTGTTGGTTGAAAGAGCTGTTGACCAGCTATCTCTACGTGACACCAATATTCCCATATGGTTTGCCACAAAGGATTGGAACTTTCCTCTATCAACTCTTGAGGATACTTACGAGAACATGGTGAGAGAATTTTATGCCAATGCAACTGTTGACGGCGAGGAGATCAAATGTTGGGTTAAAGGAAAAAGTTTCTTAGTGTCACCGATTTACTTGGCAAAAATCCTACACATCGACCGGCCAATACTCCCCATATCGCCGGTATATGATGAGCTGAATCCGGATGAAGAGATTCTTAGAGAAGTCTTAGGAAATAATCTAGAATTTTCCTCCAATAGGAAGTCAATAAGTGTGGCATCTCTTTCTCCTGAACTAAGACTACTTACAACAATCATGTGTAGCAACCTCAACCCTCTGTCAAGCACTGGTTTCACGAATCTCGGTCGAGCACTATTCTTGCATGATTTAATCTCTGATGTCGAGATTGATGTGTGTTCTCATATCTTCCACGTTCTGGCAAAAACAGTTGACCAAACTACCTCAAGGAATTGCATTCCTTTCTGTCGCCTTATCTCACGGATTTTGAAGCTCAAAGGTGTTTATCCCTCAGAAAATGAGCACCCTTATCCAAGGCCAAGTCCAATTTCTATTCGCACTCTCCATGCAAGCATGAGTCACACTAAAAAGAATCCCAAGCAAGAAATTCCTGCTACTCAGGGAAGCTCAAGTTCTACATCACATGTTTATGATGAATGGCTAGACAACATCTTGGATACTCTCCAAGAGATTACTACCAAGATATCCGGACTAGCTACCATCATGTACTCCCAACAAAATCGTTTTGACACCAAGTTCACATCTCTTCAGACTCAACTGGACCAAATTCAGAGGAAGCTAAAGGAATATGAAGACTAGCTATCCTGTGACAAAAAGGGGGAGAAGGTGTCGTTGTTAGGGGGAGTGTAGTGGTAGGGGGAAAAGAAGACAGTAACTAATGATTGGTTTACTTGTGCTTATATTTAGCTTCTACAACTACTGGTTTATGGTTATGCTTTTACTGCTTTTGTTTAAAACCTCAGCACATGTTATTTTAGTTAATTTCAGTGTTTATTCAGTATATTGTGTTTGTGACTTTCTCAATGCTTGTGTAGCATTCTCTGTGTACTTTTAGATATTGCTATAATGTCTTGAGTACTTCACACTTATGCCCTTAGTAGGATTGTTCCTAGATGCATATACTTCGTGTATTTTGCATTGGTTGTGTGATTGGACATGCAAGTAATCATAAGTGATTGCTTCGTTGTACATGTCCGGATGAACATTTACTTGTTATATGTTCATTGGAGTCATTCTTTAATGACTGCCCTTATTTGATCAAGTGTGTGTTTGCATGATATCTATTGTTTACATACTTGATCACACTTTGCTTGCTCTTGTTCATACCTTGTGTTCAACTTGTCATAAGCTTAATGAAATTTTTGTTTATGTGCGAGTGTTTCAGGTTACAGGTATAAACTGCAAGTGCTTCACAGTTTCTAGATTAGGTGTGAGTGAGTTTTGCCATTGTTCCCAAACTCACGTTTAAGTCTAAAGTCTGTTGTTAGGGGTTTTGTCAAGGAATAGCCAAAGGGGGAGATTGTAAAGTTGTGATTTACAAATTTGTATTTTGTTGGCTTTTATTCTGTGCCAAATTTGATTGTAATTTTATTCAATCTTTTGTACCCTGTATTTGTTATGGGCATTTATTGTAAGGGTTGTGTGATGGTGAGAGAGAGTGTGAAGACTTAACCTATTGAAGAATGAAGTGTTTTCGCAGGAAGCTCACGACTTAGCATCCCGCGAAGTAACTCATGTGCCCTGCACATGCTGGAATGCAAAGAGTCAGGCCAAATGGAGATAGCTGTGTCTCACGAGTATCTCACGGGTAAGGCCTTCCCGCGAGACACCCGCAAGACATTCTATTCTGCCAGCCTGTCCAGTCTGATACACAATTTCTGTGCTTACACTATTTATACCCACATTACCCACAAATGAGATAGAGAGCTTCTGAGAGAAAATCCTAGCTAAAACACTTGAGAGTTAGAAATTGTTAATCCAAAAATTCTCTACACATTTGTTTGTGGAATTTCCTCATCTCCTACCTCTCCATTTCCATACCATTGAGAGGTCAATAGCCTAAAAACTTACCACACCTTTTGAGAGTATCCAGTGAGGTTTTGGTGTTGCTGGGAAACATTGGAAGAAGCCAAGGATGGCAGATGCAACATGGAGCTTGTTGCGGGATCCGGAAAGCTAGACAAGACACGGTTCCGAGAATCCTTGTTGGAGTAGGAGCTCGGAAGGCTTAGGTACAGAAGGTAGATTAGGCTTGGAGGGTCTCTTGCTTACCCATGTATCCCAACTGATTGTCTAGTGGTATGATTACCGCTTGGAAGGCAGCGAAGAGGTTTTTCACCGAGTTCTTCGGTTTCCTCTTTGATAACATGTCTCGGTGTTATCTGTGTTTGCATCTCTCTTCCCTACTCTTGTTCATTTCATTTTACGGCTGTGTTGCTTTAAATATGGATTAAAGTAGCTCTCGTGCTTATCTGCTTGTGTTTACACTATTCCGCACTTAGTATTAAGTTAGTGTAAAATCAACCAAGCCATAATTTGAATTGGGGGGTCTAAATAAGCTCTTGTGTTTTCACACATTTCAAGCTTTCAGGATCCATGTGCTTAAAATTGCTGTTGAGAGATGATTTTGAGAGGTTAATATGGTTTTTGGATAATTGGTTGAGTTGCTTGCTTAATTGCATTCATGTCTATGTTTTTCTCTTCTCAAAAAACTGTTTTTAAAAGCTAGCTCAACACCTCCTCGACACCTGGCTATTTGTCGAGCTTTCAAGCTTTTTCTTATCGCAATCTCAACACCTCCTTGACACCTGTGGGTCGATCGAGAAAGTTCTTGTCCCCTCGATAACTTCTCGACACTTGGTGGATCGATCGAGCCTCATCTCTTGTGTTTGATGTTTTGTACCTCAACACTTCCTTAACACTTATATCTGTCAATGATCAAGCCCTCATCACTTGGCTCGACACCTTGATCGACACCTTCTTCTATGGAGATTTACTGAGGTTCTATATATTCTCCTCGTGCGATCCAACTCTCATTTCTCTCGATCTCTCTCTCTCAATAGCTCTGTCTCTTCACCTCCCAAACCTCTCTCTCTCTCACTCCAAACCTCTCCCCAGTGATTCTTCAAGCTTTTTCAAGTTTTCCTTCAGTTGGTAAGCTTCTAATCTCTCTTATTTACATGCATTTCATGTTTTGAAACCTAGGTTTTGGGGTTTTGAAAATTTTGGGGTTTTTCAAAATTGATGAGTGTTTGTTGAAATTTTGGGATGGATTTTTGCTTAAATGAGTTTAAAATCTCATGCATTGCATCACATTAGCATAATAACAGTATTATCATGCATTTTAGATGTGTGCAATTGATTGTGTGCTGGAAGGATTGGATTAGGGTGAGCCCATGATGCAATTTACTTTGCATGTCAAATGTTCATGCATTTCCCATGCATACGTACTCCATTTCAATATACTTGCTATATTTGAATTGTTTTTGAGCTTTTTTTATTGTTTCTTTCTCTCTCTCTCTCTCTTTCTATTTACGTTAGTCGTGTCTATGGCACCTAAGCGTAAATCCACTCCGACTCGGAACATTCTTCGTTCCAGAGACTCTTCATCTTCTGATTCTGCTCCCATCTCTCTTTGGTTCCGTGATGATGATGCCCACAAGGCATTCTTGGAGAACTTTTCTAGACGCAGCATTCATTCGGAACGCCAAGTCATTCTAGCGGACTTCACTGACACCGACCTTCCCGATGTCATTCATAGTTGGGGATAGGAGTCACTGTGTGACATCCTGGTCACCCGTCCTCTCGTGCTTATCTAGGATTTTTACTCCAACATGCACGAGATTCATTGTTCAGTACCTCTTTTCTTCACTCGCATTCGAGGTACGCGCATTCCTGTTACACCACAGCTTGTTGCGGATGTGCTTTGGGTTCCTAGGGTAGAGTTCCCTGACTATTCTGGTTGTGAGCATCTGCGAACTGTGTCCAAGGATGAGCTCAAATCCACTTTTTGTGAGCTTCCTTCCGAGTGGGGTGAGCACTAGTTCACTTATTGTTCGAGCTTTACAAAAGGCCCTCGGTTTTTGAACATGGTGATGACCTTTGTACTCCATCCTCTCTCTCATTATAACTGCATTACAGAGCCTTGTACACGGTTTTTGTTATCCCTCCTTGAGCATCTTACTATTGATTTCCCTTCTCATTTTATTCTTTCCATTATAGATGTTCATCTAGATTCGACATCCCGCGATAAGCTCATCTTTCCTTTTGCTATCATGAGGATTTTACGCCATTTTCCCATCCCTTTTCTTGTGTCCGACAACTTCACTCATATTTGTGCCATAGACTATGCTACCATTAAACGTAGCGAGGCGCAATTCAAGTTGCGACAGATGGATTCAACAGCTCCTACTTGTCCGGCTCCATCTCGATCTGCTCCATCTCAATCTGCTCGATCCACATCCGTTCCCTCCTCTTCCACGAGCGATGTGTCACTAGGAGACATCATGGCGCAGCTTTAGCACATGGATGCTTGCCTAGATACACTCTCTACAGAGTTGCATCAGGTGAACGTCCATATTGGCCGCATTGCTAGACGGCAGGCGACTATGGGCGGTTTTGCTCTTGAGGCTTCTCCTCCACCCCCTCCAGTGGCTTCTGATTCTGATTCTGAGGATGAGGATGATGATGATGATGATGGTGATGACAATGATGCTTTTGATGATGATGATGGAGATGCTAGCTCTACCGACAAGATGTCTGTTGTGAAATTTTAAAATACTCGCAAGTGTACAAACCATACCGAAGTATAGTTCGATAAGAGCGAGGTCGAACCCACAGGGACTTGAATGAACGTAGGAAAATTAATTAAACCTTAACCAAACTAATCCTAATCTAGTTTAATAAAAACTGGTTTTTTTGCAATTAAATAAACTAAGAAAATAATAAAATTAAGCAAATAGTTAAACTAAGTAAGAGATATAAAGCAATAAAAAGATGTAAACAATCAAGAGAAATGAATTAAGGTTTTGGAATCCGCATTGTAAATCATATCAGCATATATTTATGATCATTAATTTTTCCCAACCACTGCATGATAATCTAAAAATCAATCTTGCTATCATGGAAAATATCATCATTAAAATCCTTATTTTAAAAATAAAAAGCATGTTCTTCTTCGCTTCTTAAGTATAAAATCAAATCATCAATTGTATCCGTAGCCAAACAAATCACAAGATATATCCAATTCTAAAAATCAAATCATAAATTGTATCCATTGACAGACAAATCACAAGTGATATCCAATTTTATAATCAAGAATTAATAAACCAAGCATTCAATTAATTAAGACAAATCCTAAATCATGAGAAAAACATGATTGAACTCATATCTAGAATCTCATCTTAGTCAATTGATATGAAACAAGAACAATTTAAATCATTAAAGAACAACTATTGTGGGAAAAATCAAATTACATAAATATTACTGATAATCCTTAACAAGGTTTCATCCTCAACTCTAATTATAAATTTAGCTACTCATAGTAATTGAAAGAAAACATAAAAATAAAATACTAAACATTAAACTAGACAAATAAAATAAAACTAACTGTCATGGAAGAAAACCAAGAAGTAGCCGCACTCTCTATACATTTAGCCCTCAGCCCTAGCACTAGCCTCCGCCTCCCTGAATTTTGCCTTAAAGAGCCCTTAAATAGGTCAAGGAATCCTATTACAAGTTGAATTCTCGTTTGGAGAAAATCCCAGATTTTTAGGCTTCAATTAACCAACTATTTTTTCCCATTTGACGTCAGAATTTGGACATTTGGTAAACTACAAAGTTGTAGCCCTTTAAGTTATCGTTCCATCCCAACTTGAATCATCTCGATTGGACATCTGAGCCGAAAGTTATACCAAAAATACTAACTGATGTGCAGTCTGGAATCCTAATCCGAATTAGACTTGGATTTGGTGCAAATTTCCTTTGATTCCTTGCTCCAATTGGACTTAAATTTAATTGGATTGACCTTTTCTTGAATTCATTCCTGGCTGGATATAAGTTGGCTTGATTTAATTGGCCTAGCCCCACTTTGCACGTAAAGCCCTTGTTATCTACAACACAAAGATATTATATAATCAGTCACAAAATAATATAAAAGTAAGGCTAAATATGTAGATATGTGAGTAGTTTATTGTATATATTTCATGCACATCAATGTCTACTTGACACTCTTACCCTTTATCACTCGTGACAAAAAGGGGAAGTAGTTTTGGGTATATGAGAGTAGTCATACTTAGGGGGAGAGTTAGTATAGGACATTTTTGTTAGGAGGAGTGTTGATATCTTGAGGGATGTATTGAGGATTTTATGTATCTTTTCTTTTTTTTCTTTCTTTTATAGATACATTGTTCTTGTACCTTAGGTCTTGTGACCATTTATTGACATACATTGTACTTATTCTTCTCTATATGTGGATGTATGTTTTTTTCTTTCACCTACCCTTACATGTGTTGTTTCTTTTCTATCTTTATACATATATTTCTTATTACTTGTATGCAATCTATTATTTCTGTTTCACACAAAGATGTCTTGATAAGTTTTGTTTAAAGTATTTCAGAAATACAGGTTGTCAAAGTCTACTTGCCATAAACTCTCTTTTTGCAAAGTTTTTCAAGAGTTTGTGTTAGGATAGATTTTATTGTATTCAACAAGTGAATATGAGTTGAGTGATTTATGACTTCTCTGATATGTTCATTTGTTTGTTGTGATTTTGTCATGGATTGCTAAAGAAGGAGATTGTTATGACATATGTGATTCACTTGTTAGGAACATATGTCACTATTTTATGTAATTGGCTAATCCTTTGACAAAACGCACTTTACTTGTAATTGGGTAAATCTAGGTGTTTTTAATACTTCAAGAAACAAGGTTTCAAGATCAAGTATTGAAGTCATTCAAGTCTGTCCAAGAAACAAGCTAAATAGTGCAAATTCATTAAAACTCGACAGTTGGCTTGACAACTGCATCTTTCAAGCTTAAGAAAGCTGTTTCAGCCCGTGTTCTCAACAGCTGCTCGACACCTCCTATCTGTCGAGGTTTAAGAAAAATAGATTTTCTGTTTTGTTTTCTTGGAATCCGTGAATGTCTTTGGGTCTTCTTTTCTCCTAACCCTAGACATATAAAATGATTATTTTAAGGGCCGTTAAAAAGTTCACAAGTTGCACAAGTGTTGAGCAAAATTTGTTCAAGCAAATTGTGACCGGAGACAGAATTTGCTCTAGTTCATCGTTCTTGAAGAAGTTGTTGTGTATTTGCACCGTAGGGTTTTGTGACCAAGCATCTTCTTGATCTTCATCATTGGGATGAACTGAAGAACTTTGCAGCCAACAACCTTCTTTTATTGGTGATTGAAGTCGCATACTAAGATCCGCGCATTGGTTAGTCATGTACTTGGGAGTCGTACATCAAAAGGAGAAATTGTCGCTACAGAACAAGCCCAATTGGGTATTGAGGGTAAGGGTTCAATTGTAGGTTGGTATAAGGTACTGGGATTCCATTACTTGTAACCGCTTGTTGTGATAATAGTGGAATTTCAAGAGTGGTGACCTGAAAATCACCCGGTGGGGTTTTTGCCGTTAGGTTTTCCCCATTCGTAAACAAATCACTATGTCAAATTTATTTTTTGCTACATACTTAGTTTATTGGTGATTTTTTTGTGCTACTACGCATTTGCATGTTAATTAACTTAATTAATTCACTTGGCTAAATTAATTGGTTAATTTATCACAAGGGGTCAATTCGTTTTTGACCTATCAGGAAGTAGAGAAGATCCTAATGGACTTCACTCCCTACAGCAACAATAATGTGTTGGCAGTGATGAGGAGAATGAATTACCTTCCAGTGATGAACTTGGGGAAGATCGTGAAGAAGCCAACTATTCAAGACCCCATAATTCCAACTGCCACACCACCTTTTGGGCTAGGCTATAAGCCCACTGATGATGACTTGTTAGAGATGAGGGTGAGAAAGATGGCCCCAGCCAAGGCCAAAGCAAAGGGACTTCCTTGTCTCTCGGAACCCCTAAAGCCCTATACTCCAACCTTGAATGGAAAGTTTGTCAAAGCTAGAGATAGTCAACACTATTAGGGATTCCCTGAACCAAGATTTAATCCCTAGACCGGAACTATGATGCATGGGTTTGAGCTACTACTTGATTGCAACAACAAGCTTCCAAAACTAAAGAGGGAAGATACAACCTAGGTCCTTACTGATTGGGTTGATTACATGGACCCTGATGCGATGACTATGCTTCTGGGGGATGCCATTTGCTATATAGAGGAAGAAGAGTACTGAGAGGCTTGCCAACATGCATTAAAGAGCCCGTATGAAGTAAGAACAAGTGATGAAGATGAAGAAGGGGGAGCAGCCCCTAACAATGATGATGAAGATAGTAATAGCCAGAGTGATAGTAGTAGTAACAACAGCAATAGTAATAGTGGACATGGTGAGGATGATAGCAACAATGATAGTGAATGCAACGATAGTGAAGACTATGATAGCCAATATAGTGCCAATGATGGGGGTGAACCCCCTAGTGATAGAGAAGATGAAGACGAGGGGCTTTACAACAAAGACTATGACGATGATGTAGACCATGAACATACGTGTACCCATGGCCACAGTCCTCGGCATGTCCGAGATCTCACAGGAAGAAGGGACAAAAATGACATAGAGACAGCTTGGGGAAAAAAAATCTAAAATATCTGTGTCAATAGAAAAGGGTACGATGGGAAGTATAACAACCAGGGAAAGCTGCCCTTACTGCCATTCAATACTCTGCACCTGACAGAGCCATACTCTCAAACTTTTACAACCACCCCCAACCACTCTGGGTATGGGCGGATGGGACAAGTATCCATCTTGGAATGTCGATCCTACACGTGGACGAATGATAAAAAAACACAGGCTAGTATAAAAGGGAAAGAAAGCAATTCCAAGAAGGGGCTGGGAAAAATGGCCAAAAACCAGAACCTCCCAGTCCGCCTCTAGGATAAAGAATCCTAGGGCAAAAACGACTTAACCATGTATGGGTATCACGAAAAACCCACCGTCTGGTGATTAAGGCCTAGCCTTTCAAACCCACGCTCTACAAATGATATTGTTTGGGTCTTTTTACGTGCGAACCCAACACTGTTACGGTTCGTTACGAATCGAGTCCTTACAATTGGCGCCGTCTGTGGGAAAGGTTTGTGTGTTGGCATAGGTAGTAGGTCGAAAGAGTTCCCTTGTCATTTCTAACAGCTGGTTATAGAGTTCTAGTGTAAAGTTCCGCTAGGGGCTGTGATTCTTGACTAGGGGCTGCGCTTTGTAGCGTCAATCGCATGGATGGTTCTAGGGGCTCGGCCGAGGAGCCAACCCCCCTAAAGCCAAGGCCCCATGCCAAAAATCAAGTTTGGACATAACCAAGGTATTGTATGGTCCTCGGACTCAAACCTATGGGGAAACCAACTACTTAGATGAGAAAACTGAGTTTTGGACAGAACCAAGGTATTGCATGGCCCTCGGACTCAAACCTATGGGGAAACCAACTACTTAGATGAGAAAATCAAGTTTGGACAGAACCAAGGTATTGCATGGTCCTCGGACTCAAACCTATGGGGAAACCAACTACTTAGATGAGAAAATCAAGTTTGGACAGAATCAAGGTATTGTATGTCCTCGGACTCAAACCTATGGTAAGATTGGTTACTAAATAAAGATTCTAAGTTGCTCAAATCCTCGGCTCAAAATACCATAAAAGGTTAAAGCTATTAAAGTTGTTAGGAAGATGGTAAAACACCCTATTACTCAGCAACCTGGAAGGGTTATTCATTTCCGGATTGTATGTCTTCGGATGATTACCTCCTGCACCGCACCTAGCGTTCAGTTGTCATCTCGGCTATTTTGGGGTAAGTGTTGTTTTCACAGGTCGGCACTGTTGCACCAAGCAACTTTATTAAATTCATGATATCTTTTCCTTAGCAAAAGTTTTTGACCCTAAGTGTCATTAGTTCAAGTCTGTATTATTGTGCCGAACAGCACTCGTAAGTTCATAATAGCGTCTTTTTCCTTGGTAAGGGATTTTAGCCCTAAGTATTATGCCCTAAGGTCGACGGTATTGTGCCAGGCCGACTCAATAAGCTCATCATAATGTCCTTGCTTTTTCTTCTTAATAGGGGTTTCAGCCCTAAGTATCACTTGTTCGATTCAGTATTATTAAATCGGATAGTTTCTATAAACACAGAGCAAGATCTTTTTATTAACTAGGATGTTGGTCCTAGGCGTCGGTCAAAGTGTAAAAATAAAAAGAATTTACAAGATTGTATGTCTATTCACGACGTAATCATTTCAGAAATAAAGAGATAAAACATGTGAAATAAAACAATAACAACTTTTATTAGTATAAAGAGGTATTACAACGTACAAATAAGGGCTTAAACAAGCCTATACAGAAGTTGGATTACAAAAATAATAAAAGGAAAACAACAAACAATATAACAAATAAACAGTCCAATGTCTTTTTTAAACTCGTCTCCGAAAGTCCTTCCAAATTCTGCCCCAGTAGCGCCCATATTGAGAGGA
Source organism: Quercus lobata (assembly GCF_001633185.2). Taxonomy (NCBI): domain Eukaryota; kingdom Viridiplantae; phylum Streptophyta; class Magnoliopsida; order Fagales; family Fagaceae; genus Quercus; species Quercus lobata. The sequence goes on along the minus strand of NC_044905.1, from coordinate 104,008,773 downwards.
GGACCTTCTTCAGAAGAAGATAGAGGAGATGAAGAGAAAGAAGGAGGAGAAGAAGAGGAAGAAGGAAAAGCGCCAGGATGGATCTGGTAGTGGAAAGAAGAAGAAAGAGAGACAAAAGGAGGCACCAGTGAAGGAAGAAAGGAAGAAGCAGGGACACTCTATCCCTGCGTCAGTCCTGACTCCTAACACGCTGGTGTCATGTTAGTTATGCTTATAAGAGAGCGGCTGATACTGATAATGGGTGACCCCAGCTCAGTCGCGCCGAAAGTTTGACGTGACGAGCCCTTGCTTCGGATTTTGACTGAAAGGAAGGTTAGAAGGATCTTGAGTCTCCACCATCCCTGCCCTGACCGAGCTATTTTGAGCTTCATAACAATATGGTGTTTCTGGGAGAGGTATGGTTCTTTTATTACTTATCTCTATCTCAAACGTATCACGATTTAGGGTGTAACTAGCGAGTAAAGTAAACTCTAAAGGAGGATAAGAGTATCAGATTTCAGAAGGGTGGAAAGGGTCTCTGTATAAGAGAAATAGCCTCCTGCTTTTCTTTTTATATGAAGGGCGAAACGGAAGATATTTAATTTGTTCAGATTTTCAAGAAAATCTGTAAACGAGAATATACCTGTTCCACTTCCCCACATCGTCAAACAAACCGTCGAATTAAATAGTCTCGTAAATGGAGATCAGTAAAGGCGCGTTTCAGATAATCAAACGGCGAGAACGCGTCATGGGTGAGTTCAAAGGAATGTCTCGTAGACTGGTATGTTTCCTGGGCAGATGAAGAACCGCCAACATTAATGAAAGGCTGAATTAAATGGGCCGTAATAAAGGCTTGGCGTTACCAAAACCCCCCTCTCCGACCAAGAGGTCAGACAGCAGGGTTTTGAGGGGCTATTGTGGGGCCCAATAATTTGTGGACTAGGTCCATTTATTCGTGGGGGTCCAAAGGCCCAAGCCGAGGAGGGTTACGGCCCAAGCTCGATAATATAAGTACAAAATAGCCTTGGGATACAGCCGAGGACGATCAGTCCTCGGCATGTCCGAGGTCTCACAGGAAGGAGGGACAAAAACGACATAGAGACAGCTTGGGGAAAAAAAATCTAAAATATCTGCGTCAATAGAAAAGAGTACGATGGGAAGTATAACAACTAGGGAAAGCTGCCCTTATTGCCATTCAATACTCTGCACCTGACAGAGCCATACTCTCAGGCTTTTACAACCACCCCCAACCACTCTAGGTATGGGCGGATGGGACAAGTATCCGTCTTGGAATGTCGATCCTACACGTGGACGAAGGATAAAAAAACACAGGTTAGTATAAAAGGGAAAGAAAGCAATTCCAAGAAGGGGCTGGGAAAAATGGCCAAAAACCAGAACCTCCCAGCCCGCCTCCAGGATAAAGAATCCTAGGGCGAAAACGACTTAACCATGTATGGGTATCACGAAAAACCCACCATCTGGTGACTAAGGCCTAGCCTTTCAAACCCACGCTCTACAAATGATATTGTTTGGGCCTTTTTACGTGCGAACCCAACACTATTACGGTTCGTTACGAATCGAGTCCTTACAATCAGTATGATCAAAAATCATATGCAAAAAAATCACATGTTCAAAAAATTCCCATGACCAAAATCACATGTTCAAATTTTCCCATTACCAAAATCACATGTTCAAGAATTTTCCATGATCAAAATCATATGTCCAACAAAAATGTTCCGCAACCAAAAATTACATGCCCTAACAAAGTTTCCCACAACCAAAAATCTCATACCTAACAAAAACTCTCCATTCCATAGCTACATACTCAACAAAAATTTTCCATGACCAAAATCACATGTCCAAAAAAATTTTCATGACAAAATTACATGTCCAACAAAAATGTTCAAACATCCAAAATTTCATGTCCAACACAAAAAATACAAACCCATATCCAAAAAAAATTTCCATGACCATTAAACAAGACTTACACATTCCAACAAAATTTCCAAATACATTAAAAATGAACTTGTTCAACCAAGCCTACACAACAAATTTCCATAATTTCAATGCCCCCAAAATTCAAGTCTAAATTCATCCAACAATACCACCTAACATACATTGCCAAAATTCATGAGCTATTAACATTGTCCAAGTTACACCATACCAAAACAAAAAACTCAACAATTCAAAATTTCCCTAAAGCCAAGATTACAAATTGATCACAAGAATTTCCAGCCAAACTCCACAATGTCCAAAATTCCAACAAAAGCAAACAACAATCAAATGATAATGTCTCAACACCAAACTTGCAATAAAACATGAAATCAACAAATTTCCCAACCAAAAAAAAAAAGAAGCTCACCTTAAAGTGCATGTTGGAATGAGGTGCATGGGTCTTGAGGTCTTGAATGAGCCCCTCTTCATCATTCCATTCAAGGGATGGATGGTTTTTTTTTTTCCCCATGAAAGTGAGAAAAGAAGGTCTATTGGAAAAGGATGCCATTTATGCAGAGAAAATGGAAGTTTGGAAATAGGTTTTACAAAATGGGTATGAAGCAAAAATGACCAAGAATACAAGGATCTGAAAAGATATTGAGGGTGATGAGTGAAGGAAGGTTGAGAAGCTTAGGAAAGTGTTTTTTTTAGAGAAGAAATGGTGTAGGGGAAGGAGAGAATCCAAGTGGAAGAAGGAAGTGAATAGTGATAATGGAGGAAAAGGGTAGAAAAAAAAAAAAGGAAATGGTGGCCAAAATTTGGCCCCTCCCCCCCTCTTTTAGTGACCTGAGTTGCTGAGTCAACTCAGGTTTGACTCTTTTAGTGACCTGAGATGCTGAGTCAACTTAGGTTTGACTGATTTGACTTAGTCAACTCCCAGTAAAAAATTCTTTTTTTTTTTTCTTTTAAGACAAAAAAAAACAAAAACAAAAAAACAAAAAAAACACCATGAAGGATGAGTGAAAATTTTTCAAAGTTTCAAAAAAAATAGATGATATCAATTTTGGAAAAATTGTGTGATTTTGAAGAAACTTTTTCTTGGAGATGATCAAGGACAAAGATACAATTTTTTTTTTTTTAAAGAAGAAAAAGTTTTAAACTCTCAATTCCAAGTTTCAAATTCCAAATTTCAAATTTCAAAGATAAAATCATTTTCAAAGAACTACAAAAATCAATCAAAGTTTTCTTGCTAAAAATGGAAAAATTCAAATCAAGAAGGAACAAATGAAAATCCCACATCTCAAAAAACAATGGGACAACAAAGCACTCACCATTTAAAGTCTAATCCCAAATTTTGACTTTTTGTAGGCAACAGTTCGAGATCAAGGTAGAAAAGCCTTTTGATCAACATTTCAGCAAAATCGAGGTAGAAAAGCCCTTTGATCAACATTTCAGCAAGATCAAGGTCAAGAGGCCCTTTGATTGACATTTTAGCAAGATTAAGGTAGAAAAGCCCTTTGATCAACGTTTTAGCAAGATCAAAGTAGAGAAGCCCTTTGATCAACATTTTAGCAAGATCAAGGTAGGAAAGCCCTTTGATCGCCCTTTCAACAAGATCGAGGTAGAGAAGCCCTTTGATCAACGTTTCAACAAGATCAAGGTAGAAAAGCCATTTGATTGACTTTCATCAAGATCAAGGTAGAAAAGCCCTTTGATTGACCTTTTAGCAAGATCGAGGTAGAGAAGCCCTTTGATCGACATTTCAATAAGATCGAGGTAGAGAAACCCTTTGATTGACTTTCATCAAGATCGAGGTAGAAAAGCCCTTTGATCGACCTTTCAGCAAGATCGAGGTAGAGAAGCCCCTTTTCCTTTGTCAACCTGCCGCATTCAGGCTGGGATAGAAAAGCCTCTCAGTCACTCCAGTTATCAAGATTCATTTCAATATTGGTTATCAAGTAGGTCAAGAATTCACAATTTTTATTTTTCAAAACAGCAAGGCACTAGTTCTATGTTCCAAAGTTTTAGATTTTAGGGCTAGGTAATCTTTGAAAAATCAACCTCAATTAAATCATGACTACTAAAATCAGTGTCTTTGTTTTACATTGACATTCGCTTTGCAAGCTCTATCAATGAGAGGCATTCTGTAGACACTCGATTTTGCACCCATAATTTAATCAAGGAAGATGACTAGAGTGACCATTCATATACCCGAAAAAATCATAATTGCATTACATGCATTAATTCATTCATTGCATAAAAATGATCTTGAGATTCTCACGATCACGACGGTGTACCTGATTTCCAAATTAGGCCGTTGGATTGAAAGATATCACATGATCAGGTTTACATGGTCTGCATGCATTTTGTTTAGGTGGAACCAACCACACATGATTAATTTAAATTAACTGTGATTGGCTAGACAATTAAAAGTAATTAAATAATTTTGTGATTGGTTGTTAGTTAGTGTTAAAAATAGGCTTGCTTGCATGGGAATAAAAGAGAATAATCAGATAACTATAAAATTGTGGATAATCAAGACTTTTTGGAGTATTTATCTACAAGATAATCATTGTTGAAAAGACCTGAATTATCATAAAAAGAGTTTAATTTTTAGAATATGGATTAAAAACACGTCTAAGTACAAGTCTAGGCTCAAAAAACCTCAAAAAAGGAGTCCAAAGTGGACCAAAACTCAAACACGAGACTGGCACCCAAAAGGGCCGAATGGCCCTTTTGAAGTGCCGATTGGCACAAATGCGGGCCATAGCCTGAGGGCACTTGGATTGAGATAAAACTCATCCTTTTTTTATTTTTTAGAGATATAGACACGTCTCAATTCGTATTCTGATCATTTAGCTAAATTTTCGAACATCCTAGCCTCTATAAATAGAGGAGGCATCTCAAAATTCAGCACACTTTTTCACGCACTCTGGCTCCCCTCTTTCTGACTCTTCTCTTATTTTATTTTCTCTCCTACGTTAAAGACGTTTTGGAGGCTCTAACCTTAGGAATTTCTTTTTTGTAAGCGAAATATTTTAGGTTTCAAAGAGAATTGAATAAATTTCTTTGAACCCTAAAATATTCCTTCACTAAGAAGAGCACGCTCATGCAAGAGGTAGTCTTTCTTTTCTTTTTCTATTCCTTTTTATTAATTCTACTTGATGATGCATGAATAGCTTTAGGATGTTTTTATTATTTTTAATTTTTGATGTTGTTGCCATGTGTTTAAATCTTTCTTAAAGCATGTTCTTTGTATATTTTTGTTGTTATGATTTCTCTTTTGAGTCTCAAAAATCTGCCAATTAACAAAGATTTATATTAAAAACTAAAACTTATCTGAATTTTTCAGATCTGATTTTTTTCAAAACTCAAAATAGATCTGCATTTTCATTAAATACAAATCTTTTTTTTTTTACACCTAAAAACTAATCTATATTTTCATTAAATACAGATCTGATTTTTTTACTCTAAAAAACTTATATATATTTTCATTAAATACAGATCTGATTTTTTTAAGAGAATTTTCTTTGTCACAAAATAGCAGATTTTAGAAATTTAAAAGAAGAAGTTAAAAGTTGAGATGGTTTTTGTTTGATACATGTAACATAGATTTATTTCATGAGTGTAGTTCCTCTTCTAAAAAAGGTCTTTTTCTTATTTTATTCAACTAAAATAGATCTGATTTTTTTTTTTTTTAACAAATCTAGATTTTCTTATTCACAAAACAGATCTGGTTTTTCTTAATAAAAATCTTTTTTTTTTTTTTTAAACTTTGCTCCAAAACAAATCTGATATTTTTTACAAAAACCTTGTTCTTTCTTTATATAAAAATAGATTTGATTTTCTTTACAAAACTAATTTTTTATTTACAAAAAATAGATCTGGTTTCTTTTTAATAAATCAAATCTCATTTTTCTAATTCACAAAACATATCTGGATTTTTTTAAAGAGAGGATACATTCATAAGATAGATTTATGTGAGTTGGTTTTGGTTAAGTGTGTCATGTATGTTCAACATATCATTCACATCATGTAAAAATGGGTATATTAGTCATTAGAGTCTAGAAGACCAGACTCTGTCTGGGCAGAATGGGTACCTAACACCTTTCCATTCCATAACCTAGCCTCTGAATTTAGTTCTTTTGGATAGGTAGATCCATGCCTTGTCTTTCTTTTATTTTTGGGTAGATTGTAACTAGGATAAAAAGGCATGTATTCTTTTGGTAGATTGTAACTAGGACTCAAAGCCTTGTAAGATTCAATTTATCAAGCTTGTATTTATTTTTATTTAATCAATGACAATGAAGTATTTCAATCATGTAAATTTGAATTTTTTTTTTTTTTTTTGTATAAAAAAAATAACTGACAACTCCACACCATTTACCTAAAAAGAGAGGTGTCTTTCAAAGCACCCAAATCTCTTTTTTGAGAGCACCTAATTTCCCTGTCTCTCATAGATAGCTAGTTGGGAGTCTAGTCTATCTCATTGCCTAGACATTTCCCATGTAATCCACAATGTTAGTCAATTCATGGTTGCAACATGGTCCTTTCAATTTGTTGATGTACCTAAAATCCTCCAGTATCTGAAAGGCACCATGCTCCATAGATTTCACTTTTCCTCTTATTCTCCATTGACTCTCCAGCTTACTAAAATGCAAATTGAGCAGGCAATCCCATTGACCATCGGTCACTACAAGGTATTGCTTATTTCTTGGTGATTCCCTCATCACTTAGCACAACAAGAAACAAATTGTCGTTACTATCTTTAGTATTGAGGCAAAATATCATGCACTTGCTAACACCACAGTCCACAACCAAGCTCTTTGGTTGCGTTGGCTCCTACAAGATCTTGGAGTTGATTTGTTAATGGAGTGTTAAAGAAAAGAAGTCTTACCGGGAAGGAGTTTTTTTTTTTTGAGCAAAATATGATAAGGAAGGAGGTTTTTGAAATTTGAAAGCTTCAGACTTCAAGCAAGAGAAAAAGAAGAAAATGGGAAGGGGAATGGTTTTTGTAAAAAGAAAAGGCAAAAATCAAGGCACAGGAAAAACAAGGAAGAATTCACATATCCCACCTATGAGGCAAAGACACATGTCCAAAGTCAGGTGAAGGAATCACTTCACATTTATTATGATGGGAAGTGAATCTCAGGAAATGGAGAGAGCTCCAAACTGCCACGACCATTCATATTCCTACGCTCGTCCAAACTAGAACAACTAAGGAATAAAAGGGGCAACTGACGAGTAGTGAACAAATGTCCATTCATTACATGAACGATCGTAAGCACATTTAAATCAAGCATAACTCTCTCATTCAAGCTAGAAAATAAGAAACGGCTATAAAACCATTACAAGTGCCTTTATGAGCTGCTTCATGTCTGTTACTATTAGAGATATATTAGCCTATTAGCATAGGCCCAAGCCTAATTCTACTTTGTGTGCAAGGCAAGTCTTCTACTTGTACTAGAAGTCTATTAGTCTAGGGTTTATTCTGCTATATATACACATGTTATGATTCATTGTAACACAGGATTTGTACTACAGTCTAATATATTATTGCTATAACCCTTTAGGGTTTCCTCCGTGGATGTAGGCCGTTAGGCTGAACCATGTAACTCTCGTGTGTTACTGTGTTCTATACTTTATGCTTTCACTTCCGCATCTATACTAGCATATTCAACATGGTGTATCAATACTAATATTTAACATGGTATCAGAGCTATCGCTCTGACTTTTTCTTTGCAATCTTGTCTCATTGGTGTTATTCCAGACTCACAATTGCTTTCGCTGTCACAATTGCTGCTGTAGCCATTCGTCGTTAAACTTCTGACGCATTTCAGTCATCGTCTATGGTTCTAGACCTACAGCTACCGTCGTTTAGAGTCTCGAGACCACTGTCATACCGTCACCGCCGTGATCCTTGCCCCGATTGTGTTTTTGCAGGTACCAATAAGATCGTCCTTTGTCGATCTACCACCTCGTGGAACCTGACCACCATCGGAGCTCACATGCCGAAAGCCTTCCGCACGCGCTTACACGCGCCAGATCTGCACCTGCTGACGTCAGCCCTAGGTGACATCATCATTGCCACATCACCTGCTGACATCATCGTCCACATCTGCTAACGTCACCCGCCACGTCATCGGTGACTGACTGTTGACCTACGTTGACTTTTTGTTGCCTGGTTCGTTGACTTTGACTGAGGGTTGACTTTTTTGCCAGAGTTGACTTTTGCAGTCCAGGTGCTCCTTATCCAGTTTTTCGCATAGATTTCATTTTTGCAGTCCATTTTTGCATATTTTGCTTCTAAATGAAGAATAAGGACAAGTCTTCTTCCTTTTGCAACAATCATTGTCAACGATCCAGCAATCGTTTTTGCAATTTATGTAAACGATTTGGCCACAGTATTGAGACTTACTATCATCGCAACAAATCAGCTATTTCAGTTTCTGCTACTACTGTTGCTAACACTGAGAGTGACCAATCAATGGCTCTCGTCTTTGCACAGTCTCGGTCTTCTGGATCCACTTTCATCATTTCCAGAGATGACCTTATAAACATCATCACTAATGTCATTCGTATGGTTGGTAATGCATCTTATTCCTCTTCTCTCTTAGTTTTATCTGGTATGTCTTCTACCTCTTGGCTTATGGATTCTGCTTGTTGCAATCACATGGTATCAGAGCCACCTTCCTGTGGCCATGGTTTTCTATTCTTACGGTATATTTAAGAGCAATCTTTGTCTTCCTCGGTGTTTTTTTCGCTGCGTTCATCTTCTTTGGCTTCCTACTGTTGCCGTCAAAACTCTCCAGTATAGTCAAGCCACCATTAGAAGTCACATCAACACTGTAAGACCATTGCCTTCCTCAAACTACCGTCACAAAGCCAAACTTCATTCAAGAGATCTTCTCAACCTTATCAAATCTCAAAATTTCATCAAGTTTCCATCTTGAGTTTGAGAGGGGGTGTTAGAGATATATTAGCCCATTAGCATAGGCCCAAGCCTAATTCTACTTTGTGTGCAAGCCAAGTCTCCTACTTGTACTAGAAGTCTATTAGTCTAGGGTTTATTCTGCTATATATACACATGTTATGATTCATTGTAACACAGGATTTGTACTACAGTCTAATATATTATTACTATAACCCTTTAGGGTTTTCTCCGTGGATGTAGGCCGTTAGGCTGAACCACGTAACTCTCGTGTGTTACTTTGTTCTATACTTTATGCTTTCCCTTTTGCATCTATACTAGCATATTCAACATGGTGTATCAATGCTAATATTTAACAGTTACAAACACCTTTATGAGCTGCTCCATGGCCATTAATCTCTCAGCTTAGGCGCAACGCCTAGGGGAGACCAACAGACCTTGCAATAATTCATGAGTTGGCTATATAAAGCTATAAAGAGCAAGTAGAAACAAAAACTAAGCTAGAATATATATTAGTGATTTCCTAAGAGAGATTTACTAATTTAAACATCGAAGAATCTTTGGTTGGCACCAACTTGATGTCTTTTATTATCACTTTGTTTACTCTTAATAGAAAACCCAGCTCGTCCATCCAGGTTGACAAGGAACATACTGACGACATATTTTGTGTTTTATCAAAGGTCATTGAATTATCTAAAGGATGGAGACCGGCTCTAGGCAAAAGTCAAGGGAGGTGATATTGGCGCATGGGAAAATATAGAACCCGTTTATAATGTTGTCTTAATAATGTTATTTAAGTATTGTGAAAATACATATTATATTATTTAAATAATTAAAACTGTGGTTTAAACAATATGGCCAAGACTTTGCAGTAATTTCAATTTGCTCTGGACTTTGCACTTGCATCTGGAACATGTAGCAGTTTCTCAAAAAAAAAAAAAAAGAACATGTAGCACAGTCTGTCAGAGCATAGGACTACAGGAATCACTCACGCGTTCTCCGAATTGCCCCCAACTAATTTTCTTCGATATACCCATTCATTTGTTAGCGTAGCACTCCAAAAGAGTCAAACAATTTTAGATGGAAAGGACAATAATATAAACGTCTTTAGAAAAGAACAGAATTTAAAAAATAATAATAATAAAATAAATAAATAAACCTCTAATGTAAAGACCTTTTGTTGACCAACTAATTTTCTTCCAACACCCAAACGTGTAGAGTAGAAGTGAAACGCCCAGGCTGCACATCTCCTTTTATATAGTATCTGGTGGCTGGTGCAATCTAATCTGAGGGTCAACTTCCTCAGACATAATCACATTCAAACAAAAATAAGATTGCCTTCGCCTGCCACAAAGAAAATTAGATGGGTATTCGGATCGGAGGAGAATGATTTTATTAGGTAGAGTTTTTGAAATACAGGTGAACACTAGTTGTGAGAATCATTCCATATCAAAATGGCCTTTAGATTTCATCATCTCTCCAATAACAACATCACCCTGCTTCTTGCTGCTGCTGCCGTTTCCTTTTCCTCCTCCTCCTCATGGCCGTCGATGAATTTTTACACTCTTCTCAACACCCTCTTCTTCATTCCAATGGAGCTCATGCCCACAACACCAATAACAACAATAAAAACATCATCTTTGTATCATTGGCTAAATGGGTTCTCAAAGTTACCATGTGGGTTGTATTCCTTGCATGGGTTATTTTCTTATTTCTCTTTCCTACAGACTTTGGGACTGGACTCTATGATGACTGGGTTGATGCAACCAGTGGAACCCTCTTTGGGGAGACAGGTACATGCTTCTTAATTCAAACTCATTTGTCGTATTCTTCATTCTTTGTCTCAAAACAGTTTTGCCTTAAATCTGTGCAGGAAGTGTGTTGCTCTTATACAGCGGCCCAATTATCATTATTGCTTTTCTTGCTGTTCCATATCTTCTCCTCTCTGGGGAAGACCAACTACAAGTAAAAGAGTATGTGCCTTTTAATCCATGCACTACTTATACATGTTCTAATTCTGTTTTTACCATATATGATAGCTAGCTGGCTGCAAGTGCACAGTGAATGTAATATTGTCCATAATGTATTTGCTTAAATTGGAGTCACATAAAAACTTCATCTATTTCAGGAAGAAGACTCCAAAATTCAGATTGTGGACTTTTCCCGTTCTGGTGGATGGACCACTTGGGGTTGTTTCCGCTGCTGAATTGATTGGCATAATCCTCTTTATCGTGTTTGTTATCTGGGCTGTTTATTCTTATACTGTAGTGAACTTTGAAATCCTACCTAGCTATGGTGATGACTTGACCCTCGAAGAAAAGAGGTACGATATTTTGTTGGGTTTTTTATTTTTATTTTTATTTTTTATAGGTTTTAAATAGAAACAATATTCTTTAATGGTACTCTTACCGATATTCCCCTTTTCCAAAATTTTGAAAGTTTAGGAAAAATGAACGTAGGTATCACTAATCCATAAAATACATTCAGCAGCAGTGTTTCCATACTAATATGATTCCTTCTTTCCACTTTTCAGGGTTTTTATGTTGCAAATGTCAGCATATTCCTTTGGTTTGATTGGCTTAACTTGCTTGGCTTTTCTGTTTCTCCCAGTTGCAAGGGGATCGATTCTCCTCCGCCTTATTGATATACCTTTTGAGCATGCCATCAGATATCATGTGTGGGTGGGAAATCTCACAATGTTCCTCCTTACTCTTCATGGACTTTGCTATATGATTGTTTGGGCAATCCGGGGCATCATACCATCTGAAGTGAGTGCACATACTGAATTTGTGTACATATAATCCCCTTGTGAAACATAATTGAGACAGCTTTTTGATGCTTTTATGAAAAGCTAAAAGAATTCTTTATAAAGAAGAAAGGTTGGTAGTAGCAGGAAACTTATTGATTGGAGATATTGTGTGGCCATAATCTGCAAGAATGTTTAATAATAAATTATCAATTTTGGAATTTGTTCCTGGTTCTGACTAATTTGGCAACAATACGTCTAATTCATACTTCTTTTCTAGAACCCACCACAATTTCCATGTAATTGCAGTCATGTGCTTTCTAGACACCTTTTTACTCCTCAAGTTATCAATGTGGATATCCATTTATGACACCAACATCACCTGATACTTTCAGTTGTTCAATATTGGATTGGATAAAATCATATATTTATGGATGTAAACTTTGGAATGTTTCAAAACTGCGGATCTATGATGAATTTTAACAGATATAATGTATAGTTGACTTGACTGTTTTGGCTAGTTTGTGCATCATACTTCACAGCTTCAACGTTTTTTATTTTTATTTTTTAAAATTGAAATTCTAGATGTGGTTGACTGCATTATTGACTTATTTATAAATAACGCTATAGAAGGCAAGACTGAACCATCTCTTTGGCTCCCTATCTAAGAAGAGAATGAAAAAAGTTGACTTTAATCTTTGCAAAACACAAACAAAAGAAATTTGACAGTGAGGCGTCTTCAACAAAATCCTCATGTTTCTTGTCCTCCTTTCTGACTTATCTTCTTATTCTTCCCTTGTTAAATATGTAAACTATCTATACATTGTAAGGGTTTCAAGGAAAAGACATAGGCACAAAGAAAGATACCATAAACCACAAAAATATTTTTTCCTAACTTCTTTTTACATGCAGATAATAGAGTGGAAAAGTGATGGTGGTGCTAATTTTGCTGGGGTGATCTGCTATTTATTTGGTCTGTTGATATGGGTGACTACACTTCCTCCTGTGAGGAAGCGATATTTTGAGCTTTTCTACTACACACATCACCTCTACGTACTGTTTATCATCTTCTTTGCCTTGCATGTTGGTGATACCTACTTTAGCAAAGCTGCTGGAGGAATATTTCTGTTCATGCTTGATCGCTTTCTAAGGTTTTGGCAGTCACGAACGAATGTCAATGTAATTTCAACTACATGCTATCCATGTGGAACAGTGAAATTGGTGCTTTCAAAACCTGGAAGTAAGATTAGTTCAGAAACTTATTGTTTTCTTGTGTTTCTTCTTTACCCAAAAACTATAGAACTTCCTCTTTGACAATGTAGACTTGCAATACAATGCCCTCAGTTTCATCTTCCTCCGAATGCGTGAAATATCCTGGCTGCAATGGCATCCTTTCAGTGTTTCATCAAGTCCTTCAGATGGTAAATATCATATTTCGGTCCTAATAAAGGCTGTTGGGGACTGGACAGAAAAGCTAAGAGGGAAAGTCTCAGAGGAATCTAAAATAGAGCTACCTTTCCAACCTCATTCCGAGATTTTGGCTTCTGTAGAGGGGCCTTATGGGCATGAATCACCATACCACTTAATGTACATACTCTGTCCTTTTTATACATGTACATACATGTGTGCAAGAATGATAGTAGGTTTAAATGTTCAATTCGCATTTGGATAGATAAATGTTTTTGAAGGAGCAGTGGGGGAAGGAAAAAAGGTTTCTTTTTTTGTGTACAATTTTTATCCCCATGCAGCCCATAGGCTGGCACCTCTAGAACTACTCCCCAGATCATGCCCCTAGCAAGCCTCAAATCCTGGGCTCCCCTTCAGGAGATGCAGGAGGTGCCAAAACAAAACCACAAAATGATGCTCTGTCTGGATGTGGTCACATTTTTTAATGACCAAATTTGGATGGACAAATTAAAATCTTACCTCTATGAAGTTATTTGATTTGATTTTCAACTTGCAGCATATCTAGAATTTGGGAAAGTTTACTGCTATGACAGAAAAATAAGTTTTATCTGTAGTTTGCTAAATAATGCAATGTTCCTTATTTTGTGATGTATAATGTCTTTTTAATATGCTAATTTGACATTTTGTTATTTTAGGTACGAAAAGCTTATATTGGTTGCAGGAGGCAGTGGGATCTCCCCATTCTTAGCTATCTTGAGTGATATTCTCCATCGTACTAAGCAGAAAAAACTTTCTGTACCAAGACATGTCTTACTTGTTTGGGCTGTAAAAAGGTCAAATGAGCTTTCTCTTTTTTCCACAAATGACATGAAGTCGATCTGTCCATCTTTCTCTAATCAATTGAATATTGAAATTCAAACCTATGTCACTCGAGAATCAGAGCCTTCATTGGTAGGTTCAATTGTCTTTCTTTTCCTAGATAATCTGTTCTCTATATTTTTTACATAAAAGTTTAGCCCTTTGGTTTGCTGCATCTGACTCTTACTAATCACAGGAGGAAAATTTAGTTCACAAGGCTACAAGCTCTTCTGCTTTTTCTGTCTCCAAGGGAGGGGGCATATCAGTTTTAGTTGGTACTGGAAATAAGTTATGGGCTGGAAGCTATGTTATCATATCTACAGTTGGGTTTGTTATCACTTTGGGTTTGTTAAACATCTGTTATCTAAACCCTTTTAGTATATCATATTGGTGGTACAGAGGGATTTTGCTTTTAGCATGCATGGTTATAAGCGTTTGCATCTTTGGGGGCCTTATGGTTGGTTTATGGCATCTTTGGGGAAAAAGAACCTCAGCCAGGGGAGAAGGTGATGAAGATGGGGAAAAGTTTAACATGAGGCAGCATATTGAAGGGGTGACAGATGAAGACTTAAGCCTGGGAACTTTTGCTCATTCATATTTTGTACGATATGGTTGCAGACCAGACTTCAAAGGTATGTCTTCATTTATTTGTTTTTATTATGATAAATTGTAATTGTTTTAGTATTAAACAGGTTCGATGTGTTATATTATGTATATTTTTCTAATATGCTTCTTGAAGAGTCTAATTAATAAATGGGAAGCAAAAATACTGACTACATATAATATTGTTGCGTGTTTCTGTAGAAAGAAATTCAGATTTTATTGTATGAACTGCTAATGAACTTGGAAAGTAAAATTCTCCATATGTTTCTGTTTGTAGGAGCAGTCCCTCTCAAATTTTGAACCCGAAAGTATTGCATATATTGACTGGAATGCTAATTGCACCAATAATCACAAAATAAATTAGATTAGTTTAGATGAATGAACAAGCTAAGTTTTGTGATGCTTTCATGGGGTAAATCAGAATGCCACCCCATGGAACAGCACTGGTAATGTCAGTCTCATGAAAACTCGGGTAAGGGGGAGATGAAAATTAGATAGGAAGAATAGGACGACTTAGTTCATTGAAGGTTTTGTATTTGATACTCTAGTTGGAGATAGTGGACATCCTTGCTAAACAAGGCTATGCCCTTAACATTTACTCAGTCTAGAGCATACATGTTTTCATGTATATATTATGAATTTCATGGAACTGATATTTCCTCAGAGCTTTGCTAATTAAAATTGTAAACTGCCACAATACAAGTGACGTGTGTTTATATTATAAATAAATAAATAAGTGACAGGTGTTTATTGCTATTTTTTTTTTCTTGTACTATATTATTGATATAGTTGAATTGAAAACCACTTTGAAGAGAATGACTAAATATGTGACGTCTCAACAAAGACTGGATTGCTACAACATGATTCTAGTCCATTTGTTGCAAAATGTTCTATATTGGGCCAATAATTTCTTGAACAGGATTCTTAAATTTGATGTGTTGTATGAGCTATGGGTGCACGGACACTTCATTTAGGGTACCGTACCCGTGTCGAATTTGTGTCATACCCATGTTATACCAATGTTGTACTGGTCATTTTATGTTATAATTTTTTAGAAATTGTTCGTGTCACCGTGTCGTACTCATGTCTGTATCCGTACCCATGTCCATATCTGTGCTTCCTAGGCCTATGGCTCTAAAGTCAGCCTAGAAGTTGCTAATGCATAATTTTGTTTTTGCTCCTTCTCATTAATGGAAATCATCTTTAGCTAATCATTTTGTCCTGTTTATCTTAAACAAATTCATCTGGTCATTAATCTATCCAAAAACAAAACTTGACACTTTCACATGTGATATAACACCATGGCTTTGTAACGAACCTCAGCGGTATAAATTGCTGCCATGCATTATTCTACCTCCCATTGAAGAAGTATCACCCAGAAAGTCATAGTAGCACTAGTGGACTAACCACAAAAGAGGAACACATAAATGGGCCTCTTATTGGATAGGCCATCGTGGGATAGCTAGTAATCTGATTGATCAACAGGATTAAGATTTAGTCTAAATATACCCTTCGATATATACAATCTGGTTTTACATCAAACCCGATCATCAAGTTTGCAATTTTAGTTTCTGATACTGTACCCTCTAGGGATTGCCATCAATTTTACAAGACAAGGCACCTGTTGCTTGACTCCATGTTTGTTTATCTTTGTTGCAGAAATTTTTGGATCAATATCAGATCGTTGGGGCCATGCTGATGTGGGTGTCATTGTGTGTGGTCCTCCAACTCTTCAATCAAGTGTTGCTAAAGAGTGTAGATCACAAAGTTTGAAGAGAAGAAGCAGTCACCCAATATTCCATTTCAACAGCCACAGTTTTGATTTATAGGGTTATTATTGAGTGCCCTTTGTACTATTAGGCTTAAAAAAAATTTCAACTTTTATAACCCAAATGGTTTGTAACGGCTATCTGCTGACGACCATAATGTACCGAATTCTCATTCACACTTGCCGTATGTGGAACAATTTCCCGTGTTTAGGTTACCATGCTTAAATTGAAATGATTTCATAGTCTGAGACTATGAGTTCTAGTTAGCTCAACTAGCAGTTTTTGATGGTTGAATAAGAAATATAAAGTTCAATTTTTGTATATACAAAAAATCGATTAATGTCTTGATCTGATGATAAAAAGTATTATCATCAAAAGTGGACGTTATAAGTTGAAACTTTATAATAAAAAAATTGATCCTAAACTCAATACTTTGTTATGGTTACAAATAAGGCGAATATATAAATATATATATATATATATAAACTATAAAAAAATAAAAATAAAAACTAAAAATCAATGCATGCACATGCTTGATCTTTTCCAAATTATCTTGTTTTCATTATGTATTATAGGCTGGAAGTTGGGGACCCTAACCTTAAGAGTGGCCAAAACCTAAGGATTTCAAGTTCAACCAGAAATATAGTGTTGAAAATGCTTCTAAATCAGTAATTCTATAGATGTTATGAATTTTACTATAAAATATTATAAATTAATGGGTCAACTTTTAAATACAATACAAAAGAATAATTTATAAATTATTTATTAAGTTATTATCATATAAAATCATATTTATTGGCACGTCAGTTTATAATTTTCTTTAATTATGTAAAATTAGTAATAAAAGTATATGTTGTCAAAGAAACAACTCATGCTTAGGCATGAGATTTGGCTTGAGGTTTATTCTTTACCCATCGGCTTCAAGGTGTGCATATGTAAGATGCATGTTCAATTTGGTGTAAAAATAATACCCTTAATCTCAACTAAATTGTCAGTCCTAAAAAAAAAATTCAAATAATCATGATAAATATTTTTAGAAAAAATTCATAAACATCTGTAAGGTATAGTGGCGGCTCTAGGAATTTTTTTTAGGGTGTTTTGTCATGGAATAGCCAAATGGTGTGATTTACAACTATATTTTATGTTGGCTTTATTCCATGACAAAAAGTATTGTAATTGCTTTAATTTTATTCCTTGTATTTTGTGGGATTTTAGTGTATTGGGTTTAGTATTAAGTTGGTAAAAAATCGAGCATAAAATGAAGAATTAGTGGATTTCGTGAGTGTCTCGCTAGAAGCTTACCCACGAAATAGCCACGTGAGAAGCACATGCTAGAAGCTGAAAAGTCATACTAGCCTGGAGGATTTCATGAGTGTTTCGCGGGAAAGGTCTTCTTTCAGGATACCCATGAAACTCTTTGCCTGGAGGATTTTTAAATGTAACTTTTTTACCCTTCACCCATACTATATATACATTCATTACCCACAAAAGTATTAAGGAAGCCATTCATAGAGAAAAATCCTAGATAGGTTTTTTACAACAAATACACCCATCTTTTAGAAAGAGAACTACCTATTCTTAGTAAGAAATCATTGTAGCCTCTTCTCCTTCCCTCTCCTATTGTTATACTTAGAGAGGAGATTTGTACCTAAACACAACCCATACCTATTCAGATTGTAGACAGTGTTTTGGAGTTTGGGAAGCTTTGGGGATTTGCTAAAAGAAACCGGTGAGGCTTGGTAGATGCAATCGAGCGTATTGCGAGATTCGGAAAGTTAGAGAAGACAAGGCTTCGTCAGATTAGTTGGTAGCAGGAGTTTGGAGGGCTCAAGTACATGGGGTAAACTAAACTTGGAGAGTCTTTTGTTATTCGTGTACTCCAACTTATTATCTAGTGGATCGATTTACCACTTGGAGAGCAGCGGAGAGGTTTTTCGCCGATTTCTTCGGTTTCCTCTTCAATAACACATCGCGGTGTTATCTTGTATTTGCATCTCTCTTCCCTTACTCTGCTGCTTTAGTTTTATTATTTGTTATTCATGTTTATGCATTAGAGTAGTTATCGGTTTATTGCACTTCATTTACTCTTGTACCACACTTAGAAAAGTTAGAGTAAAAGCAATCTAACCGTAATTTTTAATTAGAGGTCTAAACAAGCTCTTGTATTTTCACACAAATTCGAGATTTCATTTGATATCAGAGCAGGTATACTTGTTTTGGTTTTATTCCCTAAATGTAATCCTTAACCCCTTGTATGTTTTGCCATGGATAGTGTTTTGTATGCTTCTATGGATATTTTGGATGTTGTTGATTGTAACATGCCATATGTTTGTGAGAATGCCTCTATGAGTGTTAATCCTCATAATTGTGATGACATGTTACTTGAATTTATGGGTGTTGTTAATATTCCAAATGTCAAACTCTTGAAGAAAAAGGCTAACAAGTTTCATAAGAATTTGAGCAAGTTACATAGTGAAAAGGATGATTTGATTGCTAAGTTTAATGAATCTAACAAATTAGTTGAGAAATATAAGAAACTTGCTGAAAATTCTCTTGAAAAGTTAAAAGAGTTTGAATGTGGACTTTGTTACTTGAATCTATGGGTGTTGTTAATATTCCAAATGTCAAACTCTTGAAGATAAAGGCTAACAAGTTTCATAAGAATTTGAGCAAGTTACTTTGTGAAAAGGATGATTTGATTGCTAAGCTCAATGAATCCAACAAATTGGTTGAGAAATATAAGAAACTTGCTGAAAATTCTCTTAAAAAGCTAAAAGAGTTTGAATGTAGACTTGGATGCTAAATTTGTTTTATCTAACAAACTTGTTGATGAGCTAAAATGTGAAAATGAATCTCTTAAGATGAATGCCAAGTATTTGGTTTCTGAACTTATTGCTAAAAATGAAGAAAATCTTTGTTGCAATCATGTTGTAATGCCCGATTTTGTGCATATTGTGAATTTTACCTCTAAAGACAAATCGGTGTACATTCTTCTACACAAAAGAAACCAAAAAGTGGAGAGAAAAGCTCTTAAGCCTAAGCCTTCATTTGGGTCCCTTCCTAGGGAATTGAGTGGATCTAAGTTTGTTCCTATTTGTCACCATTGTGGTGTGATCGGTCACATAAGACCTCAATATTCCATGTTGAAGAGAAAACAAAACCATGTTGCTAGATCCCTCCCTAAAAGGCCTAGTGGACTTAAACTCATTGTTTGTCACCATTGTGATGTCCTTAGTTATCTTAAACCTCATTACTCTAAGTTTCAAGCTCTTAGAAGAATTAAAAGAAAAGAGAAACTTGAGTTTTTTGGAAGTTTTGCTATGAAAGCAAAACCGATTTTGGAGGAAAATGGTAAGTTGTTGAAGAAAATTTTTAATGTTCTTACCTCCTTGTCTATGTGCATCTCTGGTTCTCATTCTTCCAACCCTCGTCTCACTTCTCATGAGACACTCATCCCAAACAATCATTTCATTTGGATGAGGAAGGATTCCTATGGTTGAGCTTTTGAGCTTTTGGTCCTTGATCTAATTCTTTCGATCTTTATAAGACCCTTCATGCATTGATTGTCATATCTTCATGCATTTTGTACATCTTGCATTTATTTGTATGCATTGTTTTTGTTGTTGATCTTACTTTTATGCTTCTGTTTTTGTGTGAATAAAAAAAAAATCCAAAAACATATAAAAAGTGAAAAATTCAAAAAGTTTGATCGTATATGTTTGAGCACATATCACATATGAGTTGGGCCTAGTACCATTGTACTAATGGCGTAGTGTATTTACGAGTTTAGCTTGTTATGTATGCACATCTATCTTTGTGGGAAAAATCTTGACATTTATATTTGTTTGTTGTAAATCGATCTTCAAGTTTGTCATGAATGATTAGTCAATAGTCTTGACGGTTTTTAATACATGTATAGATTTGTGTCTATATATTTTCCCACACTTTTTAAGTTTTTGCTTTATAGCTCAACTGTAAAGTTGTGATTTACAACTATTTTGTGTTGGTTTTAATTCTGTACCAAATTTGATTGTAATTATGTTCAATCTTATGTACCCTATATTTTATGTGAGATTTATTTGTAAAGGTTGTGTGTGAGAGAAAGTGTGAAGACTCAAGGCAAAGTGAAAAGCAAAGAAGTTTTCGCGGGTGGCTTATGAGAAGCCTTCCCGCGAAGTGAAGTATGTGCTCAGCACATGACTAGAATGTGAAGAGTCATGACAGCTGGTTTTCACGAGTGTCTCGCAAGTAAGGCTTTCCCGCGAGATACCTGTGAAACATTCTGTTTTGCTAATTTGTCATATTTGATACACTAGGTCTCTACATACACTATATATACCCATATTACCCACATATTGAGAGGAGTGTTTTTCAGAGAGAAAACTCTAACCATAACCCTTGAGAGTTAGTGATTGTTATACCCACAATTCTCTACACAATCCATTGTGGTTTTCCTCAACTCCTACCTCTATCCATTGTGGTTTTTCTCAACTCTTACCTCTCAATTTCCAAATCCTTGAGAGGTTGATAGCTCAAACACTTACCACACCCATTCTGAGTGTAAAGTGAGGTTTTGGTGCTGCTAAGAAGCATTGGAAGAAGCCATATGTTTGGTGAATGCAATCGGGCTGAATTGCGTGATTCGGAGAGTTAGAGAAGACAAGGCTTGGTGAAGTCAGTTGGTAGCAGGAGCTTGGAGGGCTCGAGTACACGGGGTAGACTAGGTTTGGAGGGTCTTTTGTTATTTGTGTACTCCAACTTATTCTCTAGTGGATCGATTTACTGCTTGAAGGGCGGCGGAGGGATTTTTCGCCGAGTTTTTCAGTTTCCTCTTCAATAATGCATCGACGTGTTATCTTGTATTTGCATTCTTCTTCCCTACTCTTTTAGCTTTCATTTTACTGCTGTGATATGATGAATATAGCTTAGAATAGTTACTTTGTTTATCTGCTCACATTTACTCTATTCCACACCTAGTTTAAGTTAGAGTAAAATCAACCGAGCCGTATTTTTTTTTTTTTTTTTTTTTAATTTTGGGGTCTAAATAGCTCTTGTGTTTTCACACAAATTTGAGTTTTCATCAACAAATGTCAAATCTCGAAAAGCGATAATGAACTGTAAAAACCATCACACATACTAGTATTTGATTAGGAGAAAAGGAAAGCGGCTTGTATTGAAATGTATGATGCCTAAAAAGCTAAAAGCTTACTCTCGAAATTGATATATAAAAAATGAGACGTATTGTTCGTAAATGATCAAAAGTTTTGAGTTGATTGAAGCCAAAAGAAATGCTTCAAAATTATGTAATCATTTTTTTGTGGAAGATCATATATGTTCATTTCTATAATTGAGATAGATCACTTGACTTAGCACTAATTGTGTATGACTTGATTGAATTGATCATTGAAGTTTCACTTTAGACTAAGGACTATTCCACATTTGATACACACACAACACATAAGTTTAATGTGTAATGTGTAATGAATGCCTATTTCATTTGTTTGTTTGTACATGTTCAAATGTGATGTGTGTGTGCTCAACCTTATGTGGATCAAACCAAAAAGATTTTTGTTATTTTTGTTTGCTTTTGGTAGTGATTTGTATCACCCATGTTTTTCAAAGTTTTTCAAGTTGTTTTTGTGTGAAAAACATGTTTTTTAAGTGTTTTCTTGACTTATTTCATGTGTAAACTCAGTCGCAAGTTAAATGGTCCAATTTTGCGGGAAGCTTACCAGTGAAAATTTCCAAATCAGTTTTTTAAAGAGCATTTTGTGGGACATTTGTTTTAAACTTCTCCAATCTTCTCCCAAACCCTATTTTAATGCTTCAACATCAAAACCCAACTAATTTCAAGTGTTTTACATTCCATAAACATTTCTAAGGTAATTTTTAACTCTTTTCATTGATTTTGATCCTTAGATTATGTTTTTGGGGGTTTTATGTTCATAATTGAAATTTCTTCAAATATGAGTTGGAAAACTTATTTTTTATCAATATTTTTGATTGAGTTTTGTTTTAAATGATAATTTGCTTTGGATGTTGGTCCCTTGTGGTAATAATAACATGTATTTAGGCAAGTTTTTCATGCGTTCATGCATTATTTAACATACATGTGTAGTATGTGCACTCTAAGTGTTTGATAAAATGCCCAAATGACATTTTCTCGTTGTTTTGACTTTGATGAGTACCAATTTTTAGGGATCACCATATTTATGTTTATCATGTTTTGATCATTGGTTGTGTGTTTTACACACTTTGCCTCGTGAGTGCTTGCTCATGCATTGGTCATGCATCTCACATGCACACTAGATGTACCTTTGTTTCATACACTCTAACACTTGATATGTTTTGCACTCACTCATGCTAGTTAAGTCTTTTTAGACCCTTTTATCACATATAACATGCTCTTGTGTCTATGTCTTGCCTAGGTCTATATCATATTCCATCATCCTTAACATGTCATGTTTACTCTATGCTTTGTAACATCTTTTTGATGTTTTTGTCTTTCGTTTGAGGTTTTTTATTTTTATTTTTATTTTTTTTTTAAATTCATCTTGCTCCCTTCATGCATCATCTTTTACCCTTGTTCATATCTTCTTTTTTTTCCCTCCTTACTCTTGATCCATTTGTCTATTTGTGACAAAAAGGGGGAGAGTATACTAGAGAGTATACCAGAGTGTATCATCATTTCTATATGACTCATGTTCACATTCTTCGGGGAAGAAGTTCTACCTTGTGCACATTTGTAGGGGGAGAAAGTCATAAGGGAGATGCATATATCAAGGGGGAGAAGACATCATTTTTTGAGAAAACCTTGTTTTTTCTTATTTTACTTTATGCTTGTTTTCTTGTTGCTTTATGGTACTTTAAGTTTCATTTAGTATCTATGCTTTGTTGCTCTTATCACATCATGCTTATGTGTTAGACATGCATACATCCTTATGTTATTGTGCTTTATTGTTTGCATGTTCAAATGATCATTTGCTTTGCTATATGATCATTATGGTCATTTCCATATGACCCCAAATTGCTTATTCGATAACAAAAAAACTTTATTAGTTGAATTAATAGATATTAATCTTGCACTTTGATGTCATATTGGCAATTATTTGTCAACATAAAAATCCTCTGGACTAACATAGAAAGTTTGCATACAAATTGTGAAACAATAGCAAGATCTCATTGTTTGATTGTTGATGTTATTATAAGTCCTAATTAAGCTCTTAACAAGCCCCCCCCCCCCCTCCCCCCTTTTCTTTTTCTTTTTGTATTAAATATTATATGCAAGTAGTTTTCCAGATATACTTTTTTGTGGTATACGAACTTTCTCTACATGGTACTGAGTTCAACTTGAATAAAACCTTTAACATGCATATAGAATCATAGACACGTGTATAATACATTAATAATTGAAAATATTAACATGTATAATATTAATGTGTATAATACAAACACGTGTACCAAGTCACATGCTACCTTTTGAGTAAGAAAATTAAGATACATAAAAAAATGTATGTCATACAAAGTTAATCTTATTTGAATTTGAATTTTGGTACCTATTAGCCAAAGACAATATCCACTCATTAAAAACTTTTAAGAATGATAATTGTCAAGGACATATTTTGTGTGATTAGCTAATCCTTTGATAAAACGCACTTCACTTGTAATTGGGTAGATCTAGGGTGTTTTTAATACTTCAAGAAATTGTGTTTCAAGATCAAGTGTTGAAGTCATCAAGTTTGTCCAAGAAACAAGTGAAGAAGTGCTGATTTTTTAAAACTCGATAGCTGCTCGACACCTCTCGATAGCTAGGCTATCTATCGAGCTCTTAAGCTATTTCTTATCGTAATCTCGACACCTCTCGACAGCTAGGTGGATCGATTGAGGACTCTCCTGTCTGCTCGATAGCTCCTCGATAGCTTCTTGATAGCTGTATTTATCGAAGTTTAAAACTCGACACCTCCTCGACACCTCTTGATCGATCAAGGTTACGAGAATTCAGATTTTTAGATCTGATTTTTGGTCCATGCTGACATGTATGTGTAGGGTTTCTTTTCTCACAACCCTAGACCTATATAAGACTTATTTTAGAAGCCGTCACATAAGAGAATACAAGGAGAACATATGCAAAAGGTGACCGATGCCTTATTCTCTCAAAAAGAAGCTACTGCGTCTTTGCGTCTTAGGGTTTTGTAACCAAGTGCTTCTTGATCTTCATTGTTGATGAAGTGAAGAACTTTGCAGCCAACAATCTTCTTCAAGTTGGTGAGTGAGTCATGTACTAGGATTCGTGCAAAGGAGTTAGTCACGTACTAGGATCCGTACAACAAAAAGGGTGGCGTTCATATATTGAAGAGTTCAGAGATTCTGAAGCGGTAGAAGGTTTCTGTTGTAAGTTCATCTACGGGGATTGTAGAGTCTAGGGACAAAAGTTTTGTACTAGATCTGAAACTTCTCTTTACTATAGTGGATTGCTTTTCGGGAAGGTTTCCCCCTAGGTTTTTTACTGTGAAACTAGTTTGTTTTATTGGTTTTCCTCGGTCATTATATCTTGTCTTATTTATTTTTCCGCTGCATGATTTTGACATGATATTGATGTTTGTTTGTTTTAACAATTTTTATTTATAATAAATCTGATTAACAACTTGGGTTTAAAACTTGTTAATTCTATCAACTGGGATCTAAATTTCCTAACAATAATGAATATCATCATTTTCCAACAATAAGCAACTGAGTTTTACTAAAACCTTAACACAATATTTAAATGTTATATGCTACAATTGAAACTCTTCATCAAATACCTTCAACCATACACAACGAAAATTTTTTCATTCATACTTTCTTCTTGATCATTTTACATGAGTCTAGGTGCAATCTTTAGCTTAATTAGTTTTTATGAACACCCATTTTAGGCAGGGGAAAAAAAAAAAAGATAACAAAAGGTATATATCATAAATTTTTTATTAGATAAATTATAAGTTTTGAAGATTTAAATCTAGAAAATCAATGTTCTCTAGGTAACAAATAAAACACCTTATATTATCATTCGAACTTTATAACCATTAATACCATTTAAAACTCAAAATACATGTAGAAATTCTTTGAAATGTTAAAATTTAGAGAGAGTATTTTAGCCACTATATAATGGAATATTTTAGAATCATAAGCTTTCATTAAGGTTTAATTGAGAGAATAATAATATGACATATTTTCTCTTTTCCAAAATATTAAGGAAGAAATTGCTTGATTTTAAAGTTTAAGGAAGAATTGTGAACTACCCCAAACATAAAGGATGAAAAGTATTTTAATCCTAAGTTTTTGTTTTTGTTTTGTTTTGTTTTTTGTTTTTTGTTTTTTGTTTTTTTTTTTTTTGTTTTTTTTTGTTTTTTTTTTGTTTTTTTTTTTGTTTTTGTTTTTGTTTTTGTTTTTGTTTTTGTGTGTGTGTAAAACTATGTGTTTTTACTTAAAATGGTGCACAAAGAAAAAAATACAAAAATTCAACCCAAGAAAATTGTATATGAAATAGTGAATTTTGGCTCAACAAAAATTGACTATAAAAAAAAATATTCTAGAAATACAAAGAATGACACAACATTTTCATAATACCTTTACAACTTTGTTATATTGTACTTTGACTTGTAAAAAATTGACATTTCAGCAGTTGTGAAAATATTGTGACGACAACAAGATGTCTTAATATTTTCACAAGAGAAATGCTATGTTCATAACATTTTCATTACAAATCATAAGTAGTAAGTTGTTACGGATTATTATTGGTGGGCAAAAAAGTAATTTAATTAGTAAGTTTAAATTAGAATAATAATTTACCACTTAAGATTTGTTATAAAAATGTTGTGAATGTAGCACTTTTTTTTCTTCTTCACAATACCTTTATTTTTAGTTGTAGTTGGTTCCTAGATGATATTTTATTATTTTATCGGAATGAACATCTCAACAATTGTGAAAATATTGTGACAATTTATTGCGTTAATATTTTATTATTATTATATAAGCAAGTTCAACGGAGGCAATATTAACAAACCAAAGTATTGTGTAGCAAGTACCATTTTAAAAAAATGAATTGAAAAAATAAAGTTCTATAGCAATAGTACTATAACACTAAAGCTGTGTTTGTTTTGGCTTCAAATCATTTCCGGAAATGCTTTTCCGTAAATGCGGGTGTTTGGTTGCGCATGGAAAATAAATTTTCCGAAAATGCTTTTCAGTTGACCGTGTGTTGGGGTGTAAAATCATTTCCGTTTTTATTTTACCTTCAAATCTCATTTTTCGGAAAACAAAGAGAGAGAGAGAGAGAGAGAGAGAGAGAGAAGAGAGAACCCATTGCCGGCGACCCACGAGCCTTCAACTTCGCCGGCGAATCCAGAGCCCAGATCACACCATGAACCCAGAGCCTTCGACCCACCGATCTTCGATCTAAAGCCTTCGACCCATGAACCTTTGACTTCGCCGGCGACCTAGAGCCTTTGCGCCACGAACCCACAAACCAATCTTCGACTTCGCTGGCGAACCCAGAGCTCAGATCACGCCACGAACCCAGAGCCTTCGACCCACCGATCTTCGACCCAGAGCCTTCGACTTCGTCGGAAACCCACGAACCGATCACTCTCTCTATGTGATTTTGATTTCTATGTGATTTTGATTTTTGTTGTTGTTGTGGTGGTGTTTTGGTGGTTTTTCTGTCGTGTGGTGGTCGGTTTTGTGTGGGTGGTGGTGGAAAATAGCATTTTCAGAATATTACCAAACACTTGAAAATATTTTCTAGAACAATTTTCATAAGGCAACTAAACACTTGAAAATATTTTCCTTTCCCGAAAATAGCATTTCCGGAAAATATTTTACGAGAACCAAACACAGCCTAGCTCATTGGCTCTTTTTATATATAGATAATCTATATATATATATATATATATATATATATAAAACTGAAACTTTTGAAACTCCCACAATTTTCCATGTCAGCATTACTTAAATAAATATTATAATTAATTAATAAATATTATATTATGATTTTATAGCCGACTAAATTATCTGATTAAAAAAAAAGAATTTGTACCCGACTCCTTCTCTTCTCCTTGGCTCCATCTCCACTCCACTCTCCAATCTTACCAATTCAGCCAATCTCTCACAACCTCTTATTTTATCTCTGACTTATCATCCTACGTTTAGGAAGAGAAGAACAAAACCCTAAGAGTTCTTAGGGAGCAACGTTATTTCAAGGCTGAACGTAATAAAAAATTTCATCGTGATTTTTGATTGCAAGGTTGTTGCACATGATTATGGCCCAATGGAGTGAGCCAAGCTTCTTAGAAAGCAACATTATTCCAAGGCTTTTGTGTGTTCGCTTTTGTTGGGCATGAAAGGAGTCTGGGCAAAACTTTATTTTTTATTTTTGATGGGTTTTCCAAGCTCTTGCATAATGGGGTTTATAAACATTGTGTTTTTTTTTTTTTTTTTTCTTCTCAAAATGCAAACACAAAAGATCAGAGAGGACTATCGAAAAAAAAAAAAAAAAAAAGAATGTGAGCTTCCCAAATCCCCTGCCATCAACCTTCAATTCCTTCGTAAGATTCCAATTGCTTATTAATTTTTCCACTTCCACTTTGGTTTTGATTTTCGGTTTTTGAATTTCTTAATTAGTTTATTTTTATGACTATCCAATTCTTGATTCTAGAGTGTAAGAAGAGCAAATCCCATCTTTTCATTTAAAAAAAAAAAAAAAAAAAAAAAGAAAAAAGAAGAAGAAGAAGATGAAATCCAAGTTGTTCATATTGCAGGACCACCTTATTTGATTTTGAAGATGAAATCCATTTTATGTTTTCTTCGTTCTATAACATATAATTGTTAATATATATTTTAGCTATATAGTGTTATTTACAAATTCAATTTATTTGATTGTGTTAAAATAAATCAAGATTTAATCATATATGTTCATCAAAGAAATTAAATCTTATATCATACTTAACACCTTTTCCGTGTATCGCATGGGTTAGCGACTAGTTATTATTAATTTTTTAACTTGTGTTTACTAATTATGGTTCGACATTGGTCACTTTAGTCCAATTCGGTCTAGTTTAGTTCATTTGGTCTATGTTGGTCCAATTTGGTTATTTTGGTCACTTCAAAAATGAATAATGTCAATAAAAAAAAGCTAAAATTATATATTTATAAAAAAAGAGATATCTTTCTCAAAAAGAAAAAAAAGAAAAAAAAGAGATAAAAATTACTTTTAGAAATGGTTTAATTTTTAAAGAAAACAAATTATATACATAAATTGTAAACAATAATGGCTATATCATGTCTAGAAATAATTATATATATCTATATATATTATTTTTTTTCCACCCTCTACGTGGGTGTGCGAATGGTTATATATAAAGGCCAAAATGGAAATAAAAAAGGGAAAGGCTAAAAATGGACCCCAGCATATACAACTAAGAGACAGCTAAGATTAAAAAAAAAAAAAAAAAAATCAAAATAAAAAGCGGACAGCAGCAAGCAAGCAATTAGATTAGTGGGTGTGGGTGTGTCTTTAAGTGTCGGCAAGCATTTAGGTAGAAAATTTGAAAGAGAAGGGTTGGGGGTATATATGTAAAATCCTGAAGAAGAAAAACAAATATAAAAAATTAAAAAGAGGGTTGTAGGTTGTTGATAATTAGAGAAATTAGTAAAATTATGGAAGAGGATAGAGTAAAGAGAGAGGTTGGGGTTCTTTTCAGCAGAAAAAAGAGTTACTTTCATTCTTCTAGAATGGGGCTTTGCTTTAAAATCAAAACTAGTAGCAGCAGCAGCAGCAGCAGTAGTAGTTGTTAAACAATGGATTGAGAGTTAAACAGGATTTTTATATATTTATTTCTTGTTTGCGCATTGTTCATGTGTTGTAACCAGTAAAGATGAGAATAGAGAGAGGTTAAGAAGTTAAGAGTTAGACGGAGTGTCGTTGTCGATTAGTGGAGGGGTCAGTGTCATCAAACCATATAAATTTAATCAAAAGCAACCCAAAAATCACATGATATATGAATCAGAATCATATAATAATAAGAATGACATAATTATTGACTACCACCGTCACCCACCCACCACACCCGAAAATATACGACTACTAGTCCTGCTAATAATAATATTCTTCCTATATTGTACTATTATTATTAATTATTAAAATATTATGTAAATAGATTCTCAAAAAAAAAAAAAAAAAAACTAATTAAATACCCAAACCCAACCCATTACAACATTATTATTATTATTTGCATGACCTCTCACCTTCCCATTCCCAGTAGGCAGTACTTTCCCACAAATACACACTACAGATACAGTACACACACTGTTGTGTTGTGTTGGGTTCCTTTCCTTCTTAGAGACTCCAACAGTTCCAACCAAAGCAGCATTTTACTTAGCGTGATATATAGTCATATAATTGTTATTTCTTTTTCTTTACTTTTTGTTTCTCTCTCTCTCTTCTCTTCTTCTCCACATTTCTCTCTCACTCTCTCTCTCTCTAGTACTACACCTATTCCCTTCTATCTATCTGTAATTACGCAGTCTCACTCTCAGATCTACCCATCTCTTTGGGTGGAGGAGCTGATTGATTTCGATAAGATCTCGATCTCGAAAGGAGATGAGCATGTACGGAAGGGATCCATGGGGTGGTCCCCTTGAGATTAACGCTGCTGACTCTGCCACCGACGATGACCGCAGCCGAAACCTTCAGGACTTCGACAGGGCTGCTCTCTCTCGCCCTCTGGACGAGACCCAGCAGAGCTGGCTGCTTGGCCCCGGCGAGCAGAAGAAGAAGAAGTACGTCGATCTCGGCTGTATCATTGTTAGTCGCAAGATCTTCGTCTGGACTGTCGGTACCCTTGTCGTCTCCGCCTTCTTGGCCGGTTTCATCACCCTCATCGTCAAGACTGTCCCACGCCACCGACACGCCCATCCTCCTCCTGACAACTATACCCTTGCTCTTCATAAGGCTCTCATGTTCTTCAATGCCCAAAAATGTAAGCCCCCCCCTTTCTCTCTACAACTGCCCTTTCTTCGTTTTTTAATATTACTACTCTTTCTTCTACTACTCAAACCAGTCCACACTCTCTTCTTCACTCTTGTTTTCTTTGCTTCCTCTGACTCTGACCCCTTTCCCTTTTTTAATTATCAACCTTCACTATACAATTACTACATCAGACATCAGACATCAGACATAGATACATACTTTATTTATTAATTCAAATTATTCAATTACTCTATTTTTATGTACATTAATCACAGAAAAAAAGAGACTTTGATTAAGTCTTTCCTTCACATGCCCCATTAATTAAAAACACACACACAAAGCAATAATTTTGTTTCTTTTGCATAGCCCAATCAAATCTGTATACTAAATATGTTCTGTTAGCAGTTATATATATATATATATATTTTTTTTTTTAAGATTTAAGTAGCAACAATGGTTAAAAAAAAAAAAAAAATCAAAAGTAAAAAAACCTCAAATCCTTATTAGAGAATTTTTATTACTGTCCCCATTAGTGATCCAAATGCAAAGATCCTTCATTTCTTAAGGGTTTTAACTTGATAATTGCAGCTGGGAAACTCCCAAAGCACAATAATGTATCATGGAGAGGTAATTCCTGTCTAAATGATGGCAAAGGCCAATCCGGAACATTTTACAAGGATCTAGTGGGTGGCTATTATGACGCTGGAGATGCTATCAAGTTCAACTTTCCTCAATCCTTTGCTATAACCATGTTGAGCTGGAGTGTTATTGAATACAGACAAAAATATGAAGATGCTGGAGAGCTCACCCATGTTAAAGAAATTATTAAGTGGGGAACTGATTATTTTCTCAAGACATTCAATAGTACTGCAGATACCATTACTACCCTTGTTGCGCAGGTATATAGTATACTACACTATGTTATTAATTCTTTGCTCATTGCATTTAACTATATAATTACTGCTTATTATGCCTTATGCTTTGTCTGAACCTGCTACTCTACATTTCTGTATATCTAGGAGGAACCAAGGTGTTTTTTTTTTTTTTTTTTTTTTTTTTCTCGATATTATGGGTTAGATCCCATCATTATTGAATTTACTTTTTCAAAGCATTTAGGAACTTGTATATTACTCTCTAGATGTTTTTTTTTGCCAGGTGCCATGATTAAGCCATGTGATATGCTATCAAACTATCGTTAAAGTTTGTCTTTGGATCTCCTGTGAAGTAGGCAATTAAATGTATTAATTTGTCCCCTTTTTTGATAGGTTGGGTCGGGGGATACTTCTGGAGGGAGTACAGCTTCTAATGATCATTATTGCTGGATGCGTCCTGAGGACATTGATTACAAACGACCTGTAATGACATGTTCCAGCTGCTCAGATCTTGGTGCAGAAATGGCTGCTGCTCTTGCTGCTGCATCTATTGTTTTCAAAGAGAACAAGGCCTACTCACAGAAACTTGTCCATGGAGCCAGAACACTCTTTAAGTTTTCAAGAGAGCAGAGGGGCAGATACAGCGCTGGTGGTTCTGAAGCTGCTACATTCTATAATTCTACTAGTTACTGGGATGAGTTTGTATGGGGTGGAGCTTGGTTGTACTATGCAACTGGGAATTCTTCCTATCTTCAGCTTGCCACTACACCTGGTCTAGCCAGACACGCCGGAGCTTTTTGGGGAGGCCCTGATTATGGTGTGCTTAGCTGGGACAACAAGCTTGCTGGGGCTCAGGTAATTTTTAATTATAGATGTGTTTGGATGTCAGAGGGAATATCCATAATTGGTTTCGTTGTACTATCTTCAAATGGTACTGTTTAAGTGATTATGTTAATTAAGCTATTATTAAGTCCTAGTACTTCGTTCTCAAGTATTGGCCCCATGTTTTTAGTGCTATAAAGCTTTTCTGGTTGTATATCCCATTACGTACTTTAACCATGTTTCCTGCGTAATGTATATGTTTATGTGTATACATATTTGTTTCTTGATTTCCTGTTTGTTTCTACAGCTTATAATTGTGTTTTTATCAAAGATACTAATCCATACATGTTTGGTTTTGTATGTGAACACAGGCCACCTTGTTGTTTTCCCTAACTGCAGATCTTTCAGTACACATAAACTGGATTTAAAAAATATATATATATATATTTTTTTTAAAGATGAATTTTAAATCTTCATTATCTCAAATTTCTCTGAAGAGGTACTTCTACATGATGTTATGCTGATAATGTCTGATTATGATAATTTTATTTGTATGTTTTGAAAACCAGCTTGACTATTTTTTGATTTTGAAATTGCAATGATATTGTTGCACTGGTTGTGGACGCTCAGTGATGTATAAGCACATTGGATTAAGAACTTTACAACCTTAGTTACTTTTGATTTTGCTAGCCGTATGTGGATCATTTCTGACATAAGCTTGTTATCTTGTGTTAGGTGCTTCTAAGCCGTTTGCGGTTGTTCTTAAGCCCTGGCTATCCATATGAGGAAATTTTAAGAACATTCCACAATCAGACTAGCATCGTAATGTGCTCATACCTTCCAATTTTCACTAGCTTCAATAGAACCAAAGGTATGCATCGTAATCTGCTCATACTTCCTTGATCTTACGTCTGGGTAGTGGACTCTATTGGTCTTATTTTGTTCTATATCTAGTTTAATGTATGTATGGGGATGTCGCTCTGATTTCGGTGACCTCTTGCAGGTGGCTTGATTCAATTGAACCATGGAAGGCCTCAACCTCTTCAGTATGTAGTCAATGCAGCCTTTTTAGCTACGCTGTACAGTGATTATCTTGAGGCTGCAGATACACCTGGATGGTACTGTGGACCCAATTTCTATTCAACTGAGGTCTTGCGTGATTTTGCCAAAACACAGGTATGTGATGTTGTAATCCCTTCAGCACGGCAGTCTAGGGGACTTGAGTCTGCTCACATGATAATACATTACTGCCAATACATGATGGCAAATAACTCCATCTTTTACTGTGATGTTCTGGCAGATTGATTACATCCTCGGCAAAAATCCTCGGAAGATGAGCTACATTGTGGGTTTTGGTAATCATTATCCAAAACACGTCCACCATAGAGGTGCATCTATCCCTAAGAATAAGATCAAGTATAACTGTAAAGGAGGATGGAAATGGAGGGACACTTCAAAGCCAAACCCAAATACACTTGTTGGAGCTATGGCTGCTGGCCCTGACAAGCATGACGGTTTCCATGATGTGCGTACAAACTACAATTACACCGAACCAACCCTTGCTGGTAATGCTGGTTTAGTTGCTGCACTTGTGGCTTTGTCAGGTGACAGGACTACTGGGATTGATAAGAACACCATTTTCTCTTCGGTTCCTCCCATGTTTCCAACTCCACCACCACCTCCAGCACCTTGGAAACCATGAGAGGCTGTGTCGGTGCTCATCTTTTTTGTGAAGTATGCTGTATGACTTACGAATAGATGATTTTGGTGGAAGTAATAGTTTTTTTGGAATTTGTGTCACCTTCAAGGTAAAAAGTAAATGCAAAGATGAGGAAGGAGATGCGCATAAGAAAGCAAAGGACAGACTTCCTAAAAATGGACTGGGGCCTGGTTGGGGGACTAAAGACCGGCATTGAGAATTGATGATCACTAATGTTTATGAATGTCTTTGTTTTGGGTTGTGATATATGTAGTATATATGTATGAAACCATCATGTATTCTTTAAACACAAGAAGTTGACAGTTTGAGATTTGTTGACAAATAAATTTTCACTTGGAAGTCCCACGATTACCTTGTAGCTTTCTTCTTTTTTATTGCTTTTTCGGATTTATTTTTGAAATTTTCCATGTAGTATTCTTTCTATGTTGTGTTGTTGCATGGTGCATACGGATTTAGGGGGTGTTTGGTTGTGTTGTTTAAACAACAATTTTCGTTGTTTAAACATCACAATATATATTTTCACAACACTTTTTCACCTATATGTATTTCTACAACACTTAAACAACGTTATTAGAACAATATTAGATATTGAAAAGCCATTCTAAAGGTGGTGAATTAATTTCTCTGTATGCTGTAACCGTATGGATTGATTCAATGGGACTTGCTTGCGTTACTATAGTTTCCAAACCTTGGTACTTTGTTAACCACCAAGCTTTGCTTCAACAATGCTCCGACTAAATTGGGGGGAGACAAGGTCAAAAGTTTGACAACGGTCGTAGTCATTTTCCCAGCGTTCTAGCTTATAGATTTTCTTTTGGTGATTTTTATTTTATTTTTTTTGTGGAGAAATTGTCATCCTCGTTTGCCTGTGTTTTCACTAGCGATAGATGTACATATTTCCCAAAACTGGGATTGGATAGTTGTAGAGCTTTAGGTCAACAGTACTATAAAGTTCTTAGCTTTGCCATATGCTGGCTGACAATAACAGGATAGATTCGTCAGTGCTGTTAGATGAACATCTCAAGTAATTCTTTTCAGGAAAATTGTTATTCTACGTTGTTCAACTGGCTCTTCGCTTTTAGTAGGAGGGATAGAAGTTAAGAATTTAAGGCGAGAACCTCATTGCTACTTGTCCTCTTTTCCATGCATGGTAGATTCTGTGCGTTACTTAAAATGTTCGCCATTAAATAATCTGATTTTGTCATCATCTGTCTTCTCCATTACATATTCTATTCTTTGCCCCCACACCACAGCCATCTGTGATCTGTCTTATATATACAAACTTCACCGCATTATCACGTTGTCAACTGCATTACCAAGATATGGAAGCGGAATTCAACAGCTCCTTAGAGTATACACCCACATGGATAGTAGCCATTGTCTGCTCCGTCATTGTTTTAATATCTTTATGTGCTGAGCGTGGCCTTCATCGACTTGGAAAGGTATTCAAACTCTTCTGTCACAACCTAGTAACATCATTATTATAATGCATATATAGTAATGTAGTACCTCTTTAATTTGCTGGCCTTCTCTATATTCGTGGATTGATCTTTCTTTGGCTTTTGGCAGGAAAATACCTGGCCAAATTTCTCTCTCATTTCTAGGCTTTGGAATTCTAGTCTGACTTGCTTTATTCATGTCAAATTTGATTGAACTTGCTCAAATTCTACTAAAATTGTTGGTTGCATTCTGACCCAATAAAGTTGTTTCTGTATTCCTTTCTTCTTCTTGTTCTCCAGAGTTAGCTTTTGATTCACTATTGAAGTTAGAAATTCAGCTGCTTCACTGATCCAGTTTTGACTTTACAATGATAGCCCTCATTGAGATTTTTATCAAACATAAGTTTTATTATTAGTTCTAAATTAAATAAGCATAAGATGAGATGGTCTTTTTGACAAAATCGAGAGATTTTTAAAAAAAATAGTTTTATATATAAATATATATATATATATATATTTTTTAATATGGTATTATGCACTGCACCTCTTAATGATAACTTTACAGGAAAAAATTGCTGTGTGCTTGTTCCAAAAAACAGGTTCTCAAGAACATTTCTTTTTAAAACACAACTGCACTGGCCCTTTAACATTTTTTTTCTCTGATTATGGAAACGAACTTTATTTTATTGAATGATTTTATAATGAATATTTTTTGATGCATAGTGGGGAATCTTTTAAGTATTTTACTGCTTGTTGCATTGGTTTGCATTTCAGTTACTGGAGCGTAATGGTCAAGATAAACTATATGAAGCGTTAACAAAATTAAAGGAAGGTTTGCTCCTCTTTCCCTCTCTCTCTCACTTTATTAAGAGTAATTAAAGCCAAGTTTGCAATCTTAGTCATCTTTCACTTGATGATTAATTTTGCCTTGCAAATTCACCATGCCTAAATTTTTACATTATTTGCAAAGTCTAATCAATGTGCTACTGATTTTGTTGTTGTTGCAGAACTGATGCTTTTAGGGTTCATTTCCCTTCTATTAACGGTCTTTCAAGGTTTCATAAGTCGCATATGCATACCAACTCATCTTTCATCTACCATGCTTCCATGCAAGAGGGGCGCTGTTTCCTCCAATGGTTCTGAACATTACTCTAATCTAGCTACTAACAATCGGCGACAGCTTTTGTCTGAAGATACTAATTCAGGGCACTGCCATGAGGTATATGATAGTCCTGTAATTTTAACTGATTTTTTATACATTAGCCTTTTATTATTATTATTATTATTATTATTATTATTATCACTTCTTAGACTTATCGTAATTAAATTGCTGCCCTATATATAAATGACCATGAACAAGTAATGAAAATGTGATACATACATACAGACATATAATAATAATAAAAAAATAAAGAATATGTACCCCTTCGCTGCAAGTACACATGATTACAGGTGTAGCCATACAATGGGGGTCTGGGAAAATTTTGGATTACTCCACCTAGTCATTAGAGAATACAGTAAAGATACATGGATAGGTAGCTAACTAATAAAAGGAAGGGAAAATGATACTTATAGATGGAAAAGGTATGGGATCTTCCACCCCAAACAAACATTTGTATATGCTATCTATTGAAGATGATATTCAATTGATTTGTTGTTACATAATTGGTTCTCTCTCTCTCAGGGGAAGGTTCCATTGTTATCATTGGAAGCATTGCATCAACTACACATTTTCATCTTTGTATTGGCAGTTGTTCATGTGATCTTCTGTGTCTCTACAATGTTCCTTGGAGGAGTTAGGGTAATATATTGATGCCTCTAACTGTTGATTCCATTGAAAATGTATATATGTTTTGGGTTAGATTTTCAGTTAAGAAGTTTTTTACACCTTTTATGCTTTTGTTGATGGAAATTGGATAAATAAGTGTTTCATAATTTATATGGTTTTTCTTCTACATTTGTAGATACGCCAATGGAAGGTCTGGGAGGATTCAATTAGGCAAGAAATTTCAGAAAGGGGTAACATGAACAAGAATTTTTAAAAAGTCCCTGAATGGTCTTTGACGTTTTTGGTTTGTTTAGGATGCATGAATGAGTTCTTAATATTTTGTGCAGATCCAACAAAGATCACTCTTGCTCATGAGCACAATGAGTTCTTGAAACAACGCGCACAAGGATATTGGAGAAAGGCAGCAGTCGTAAGTTGGATGGTGAGTTTGAACCTATCTATGCAATAATTAAATTCTCAAATTATCAGTCTTAAGGTAACTGTAATTGTTTTCCTTTCATTAAGTGGATGAACTCAAAGCTTATCTCATGCACTTCAAAATATCCCTAAATTAGTCATAAATATCTCCATTTATGCAAAAAGTTAATAGTTTTAAAAAAAAATTTTTTTTTTTTTTGAAGAAGAGGGAGTTTTATTAATATTTTTAGGTGCGTTTGTTCAAAATTAGCAGACCATGGGGCATTCCTTAGGGGTAATTCTTCCATGTTGCTTGATTGCTCTCTTCCTCTCTTTGTCAATCTATCTACACATCTGTTAGCTTCACAGTTTATGTGATGTCAATGGATGGTCTAGTCTAGCTTCACGATTCATGCAGTCACAAACCAAAACAGAATTATCTGGTGCCAAAACATAATGGATTGTTATTCTTCATGAATTACAGTTACATTTCTATTACATAATTAAACACAAAGGTACCTTTCAAATGCACACAAAGGTAGGCAACGAGCAACAAGCTGATGCATACACAATGAGCAATGTTGTAAAGAGTATTACAGATCTCTACATGTATGGCAAAAATGCCTAAAAAGACAATTAAAAAAAAGAAAGAAAGAAAAAAGGACAGTGTTGTGCATAAATGAAGAACAACTCAACTAGATTTTGTGCATGTCTTTGTAAACAATAGGGCTCAACTACACCTAATGAAACAAGGGCAATTCCAATTATTTAATTATTCATAATAAATCCATCATATTGCACATAACAGTGTATTGTTTCTGTTTGAGTTTAAAGTACTGCTCTATGACTTTGCATGCAATTATGTGTGTTTATAAAATGGTTGAAAACATTTTTTCCTATATGTTTTCCTGGTATGAAGGCTTATATCCAATGTGGTGACACCCAGATTTTTATATTTATTGGTAGATATCATTCTTCAAACAGTTTCGTGGTTCTGTTACCAAGTCAGACTACGCTGCACTGCGACTAGGATTCATCAAGGTTAGGTTTGCATCATTTCTATGTACCAAATTATGCGTATCTATTTTGTTTCATATGCCATTTACCCTTGTTTTCTCCTTGCAGGAGCACTGCCCACAAAATACTACATTTGATTTTCACAAATACATGGTGCGGACACTTGAAGTTGATTTCAAAAAAGTTGTTGGCATAAGGTAAAACTCAAAGAGAGGTTTAAATTTAATTATTGAATTATTTTCCAAGATTCAATTTGACTTTTTAGATAAACGTTGTCAACTGTAGCTGGTACCTATGGCTGTTTGTTGTGGTTTTCTTGCTACTGAATGTGGCAGGTAATTTCCAAATCTTGATTGATTCACCTCATTTCATAATTGGAATTTCATATCTTACTTGCGTCTGAAATGAACATGCAGGGTGGCACTCGTATTTTTGGTTGTCCTTTTTGCCAGTGATTGTAAGTGGCTTTGTTGTTTCCAAGTGAAAATTAATTGTCTTTGTTTATGGAATGACATTTTTGGACTTATTCTTGAGTTGGTTGGAGTGACAGCTGCTACTTTTTGTGGGTGCTAAGTTAGAACACATAATCACCCGTTTGGCTCATGAAGCACAAGCACAACAGGAACAGGTAACAGAGATGGCCATAGACAATCATGAAGTGCATAATGTTGTGGAGAAGAACGCAAAAGACCTTGCAGGAACTAGAGTGAAGCCTTCAGATAAACACTTTTGGTTTAGTAGGCCTGCCCTTGTTCTCGACTTAATTCACTTCATTTTGTTTCAGAATTCATTTGAGATTGCATTCTTCTTCTGGATCTTGGTGAGTTAGCTAAATGGTACATAATCAATTTCAAAAGCATATATGCAACCACATTCTTACGTAATCAAATATACTACTATGCAGTGCACATATGGATTCAATTCATGCATCATGGAGAAACCAGGATTCATTATCACAAGACTTGTTATGGGGTAATACTTAGGGGAGAGAATATGGAACATATTATCTTAGCGAGCCTGTGTGCCTCCCATCATTCACATGCTCAATTAATATTTTCCTTATGCAGTGTGATTGTTCAAGTGCTATGCAGTTATTGCACCATGCCTTTGTATGCTCTTGTGACCCAGGTTAGATAATATACAGAATCACAGATATGCTTCTTTGTTGGAATCATATTTAAGCTTCAGCTAACACCTGAACTAATCACTCATTTCTCTCTGTACTTTTTAAATATTTGCTGACTGCTTGAAGATGGGTAGCGCATTCAAAAGGGGCATGTTTGAAGAGCATGTGGCAAGAACAATAGCAGAGTGGGCAGGGATGAGTCATTGGGCAAAAGAGAGGCACAAAGTCGGAACAAGGGACCAAACTGTAGAAAGTCAAATACAAATGCAAAAAATGGCTAAAGAATCACCCCAAAATGGTCAAATTTCAGAACAAGCAATTGTTGTGATTGAAGAAACTAGCACATCAATAACAGAGCTTCCTTCGTTAGCACAACTGCCTTTTACATCATTTTAACTTTCTTCAAAGATATCAAGCACATTAGATTGTTTCTTCTCTTCCATGAAAAAGGATGTAGCTTTTCAACAATAAAAGAAATTAAGTTTGCTCTGATATCATTTACCATGAACCAAGGAAAGTGCTAGCCACACTTAATACCCAAAATGACCAATCAAGTGGCAATTTGAACTCATCGTAATTACTTATAACCTATGATTCACTTACTAAACATCCGAAGTGAGATTCCCCTCTTGGCTTTGTCTCATTGTCTATTTCTTAATTATTCAATTCGGTCCAACACAAGCCCACACAACACACTCAAAAAATCAAATTTAATCAAATTTGCACAATTTGGGGTATCACAAATGCTAGTAAAAATAAAACTACAGCAAATAATGCAGGAAAATAAGCATCAAACAAATAAAAATAAAAATGAAAATGAAACATCTATAACGTTCTATATGGTTTTATAAGTTCCTGTTGCTAACGCGAACTGACTAGAAATACAAGCATACAACAGCAAGTGAAATAAATGGTCCAGAGTTCAAACACTCTACTTTTTCAGCTGACTCTCTAACCCGACATTCATACAATATACTGTTTAACATCATCACTACCATACACAGAATCGGTTAAGCTACAAAACCATCTACCCGGTAAAGTAAACCCTGAAATGGATCCTAGTTGAAAGCTGTGATCAGCTATAGGCACAAGCAGAACAGATACATTTTTAGCCTAAAAAGTTAGAAGGGGTCAAATTTTTGTTAAATAAAGCATCAAAGCTGCACCATTTGTGTATTTGTTTGTGCACAACATAATGCAGAATTAAAAATCCATACGAAACAAAACATCATAGAGCTTAAGGACTAGGACAGTGTGATGTAATTACCGTCAAACTAACTGAACAAGCATAAGTTAATTCTCATATTCACAGATGGTAACTAAGAACATGCATAAGAAACTGACAAGCTAGAAGTCTCTAGCATTTCTTATATGACATAACCAATCATTTTTTTTCCCTCCTATTTTGGGACCAAGGCTTGGTTGTTATTATTGTTGTTGCGTGTACAGTTTTTGTGCTTACAAAGATAAACCCTGTGGTCCCAAAAAAATAGAGTTACAAGGATCAAGAAAATCTGAACCTGCCCTCTTGGTAAATCCCAATATTTACAGTACTATTCTATTCGTAAAGAATCCAGGCTATAAAGAAACGGATGAGAAATAAAGCTACTTAGGTCTTTCAAGAGGGAGCTTCCCCATCTCGAGATTGCCACTTTCAGAGGGAGAGACATCTACCCCACTAGTCTCAGCCTTTTTAATATCATCTAAAGCTCTTTTTGCGTACACAGTGAATGCAATTGTGGTAATGACAGCAATAATGAAGGAGATAATGTTGTATATGATTTCCACTGTAGTCAGGTGCAGGCTTCCGTAATTTGCATCTGCGAATGTCCTTATTAGCCGACCACTGCACATAAGTACAGCCAACATAGTTTAATTACCAATCAAAAGACAGTCTTCTTTTTTATTACAGCTTCATCCATCAACTGAATGACGGGAAGAGGAAAATCTATTTCTGTTTTCATATTTTATTTGCTCAGAGAAATGATCACAGCAAAATAATCATATTAGGAATATAGAGCACAAACCTGTAGATATAAAGGAAAGCTTCAGGGACCATTCCGGCAACTGATCCACATATGTAGGGCCAAAACCTCATACTTGTTACCACAATGGCATAGTTGAAAATTGTGTAGGGAAAAGGTGAAACCCTAAAGAGAGCTACCACTTTGAATTGATGGAGCCAGCTTCCTTCTCCAGCAAGTCTAATCATTTCAGCTTTATTGGGCCATCTCTTTAACCATTGCTGCACAAGTAAGAAGAAAATATGAATGACAAATAAATAAAATAAGGCTAAATTGCAATTTTCTATTAAACCCTCTTTGTTTGGGATCTCTTCTAGATCAATAATTTGATTATGAAAACTCACAATTTACACTCAAGTATTACAACAATGTTCATGTGCCCTTCCATCAACATCTGCTAGAATTTTGCAATTATCCCACCCAAAAAGCAATGTCATTTTGGGCAGAAAAAAAAAAAAAAAGCCATTTTTTAAGCGAGTCAATGGCAAAAATGTGACAAACCATAAGGGGCACATTGACATCATTGTTATAGAGTATAATTGCAGTTTTTGAAATTTGAGGGACCAATTTAGAAACAACCCCAAACTTAGAGGGTGTAAAATGCATTTTAGCCTAAAAACAATTGCCCACTTCATTAAATCATCATAAGCTAAAACCAAGTAAGAAACTTACATGAATGCGATCACGGAATAATAGTCCAATCAAATAGGGAAGGATCATCCCAATGGTTGTTCCAACCATGATTATAACGAATCCAAGGCCATATCCAAAAATCATTCCAGATAACCACATTGAAGGGCCAGAAGGGATTAAGAACACAGGGAAAAAAGCCAGAGAAGCAACAAGCACGAGGGCAAGAACGGGACGGCCAAAGGCAGTGGCTTCCCACTGCATTAGAGGGATGAGAACCTACAATGAAAATGATAAATATTTAGGATAAAAATTAAGCAAAATGTAGAGTCTCCACATAGCAAAAGTACTTCATAAGGGGTCAAGTTTTGTTATTTTTTAAATATATCCTCTCTTGTTAAGTTATATAGAACAGAGCATGATCAACAAAAGATACTTGCCTACATGGCAAGGTTAAAACTAGAAACAGGGCATCTGAAAATTTTCATGGAAGCTAAATCAGTATGTAGTAAATTTGCAAATTATGGTGATGTCTCAATGCTAAAATATCAGCTCAACTGCTCAAAACTTATGCAAGAGTAGAGATCCTTTTAATGCCCGTTTTAAATTTATCCCTCTGCATTGTTCCTTTCTGCAAGTCTATTTACAGAATATAGCAATTTTAAGATGAATTATATGTAGTTAAGATTGACTAGGATGGAACTAATAGATTGGTGTGGCTACTAGCACCGAAGCATGGATTTCAAGTTAAAAGTTATTATAGAGTTCAAAGGATAGGGGTGAGGGAGCTACCCCTTTTTCTTGGAGGAGCATTTGGAAAGTTGAGTTCTACCTAGAGTTGCTTTCTTTACATGGACTGCAGAACTAGGTAAAATATATACATACATACGCATATGTGTGTGTGTGTGTGTGTGTGACCATCGTGAGCACGATATTCATTTCATTCAATAAAAGTCTTATTACCTATCAAAATAAAAAAGTGTGCGTGTGCATTGATAAGTAGGGTAATTATTAGTTCACACACCTTGTTGCATGCATAAT
The DNA here is from genome assembly GCF_001633185.2 of Quercus lobata. Lineage (NCBI taxonomy): Eukaryota > Viridiplantae > Streptophyta > Magnoliopsida > Fagales > Fagaceae > Quercus > Quercus lobata. The sequence continues at coordinate 103,965,664 of NC_044905.1, read as the reverse complement.
TTATTTTTTGAACTGAAATTGTCATTTGAAGTCACAATTTTAGTTCAAAAACTAAAATGTGTGTACACTGTGTGTAACAAGAAATGTGAAAGACACTGCCCTTGATAAGTAATACTAGGGAAAATATTGACAATGTATAATTTGAAAAAAAAGGGAGACAATAGCTGCAGATTGGTGCTATATGTGTAAATTCAATGGGGAGTCCTTAATTCATCTTCTTCTTCATTGTCCTATTGCTAAGGAGTTGTGGAACTTACTATCATGTTAGTTTGGTGTCACTTGGGTCATGTCCAATTCAGTAATTGATATGTTGGCTTCTTGAAAAGGGAATTTGGGCAAGCTCAATAATGGAGAATTTGGATGATAGCTCTGTCATGTCTTGTGTGGTATACTTGGAAAGAGTGGAATACATAGTTCCAAAAGAAAAGAGTTATCTATTCTCAAGACATTATAAGAGAGGACTTCCAATTCCTTCAATTTTTCACAATTAGCTTTTTGGACTTTGTAGATGACTTGTTTTTTTAGATCTTAATCTCTTCTTTCTTTAGTCCCTTTTGTTTTCGTTGCCATGCTTTGGTATACACCTAGTGTACTATGATAATGCTATATTTTGCACTTTTTTATTTATTTAAAAAAAATAAATTCTGTTGCAAATTTTAAAAACCATATTTACAGATAAATTTGATTTTTGAGTTTTAATTAAAATTTTTATTTTTTTATTAAAAAAAAAAAAAAAACACGGTGATGAGTGATGACCAAGGGCAAAAAGTGATGAGATCAAACATTAGGTCATTTCCATTGAGATTCTTCACTGCATTGAATTTAACATGGTACATTATGCTGTCTTAGTCATACATATTATTGCCAGTTGTTAACAACATTAGATCAGTGAGATTATCAGAATACTGTGCAGTTGTCAAAATTCTTCGAAGAAAATCCAAATTAAACTATCACTTTTATCATAAAATGCCTCAAGAGATATTTGCTGAATTGGAGTGTCAGCACAGGTATGTATTATCAGTATCACCCAATAAAATAGCATTAAAAAAATATAGATTAAAGCAGTTGCAGTACAAACAAATTTAAATAAAAAAAATAAAATTGAGAATAAGAAGTACCTTCTGGAAAATAAATGGAACTCCCCATTTCCAGGAAATGAAAAGAAATATTATCACTACCATGCACCATAAAAAGGCCTTGATCCACCACATGAAAGATTTAGTCCTAGCTTCAGCTTGAGGTTGTAAGATATCAGTTTCCACTGAATGCAGTTCATTTGATATGACCAGTCTTGTATATTCACTGTTCTCTCTCACATGATGCCCAGAGTTTGCATGTTTTGCTAACTCAACAGAGGTGCTTGTCATCTTTATCAAGAACTCAGAAGGCTAAGAAATTAAAAAAAAAAAAAATAAATAAATAGGGGGAAAGCATAACTCATAATAACCAAATGAAAGTACTTGCAAATTAGTCATGTAAAAAGCACAAAAGTTTCACAAGGGGTTAAAAATCCTGAATGATTCATGTCAGGGAATGTGGGAAGTGGAATACTCAAACATCATCTTGTTGAAAACTATATGTATGTAACACCATTTCAGATCACATGCAATGTTAGATCATTTTTAAACAGACAAGTCTTTGTTTCCAACTTTAAACTATACTTTTCATATCACCGTTTATGTGATAGGTGGTGGCAAAGTGTGAATACATAAAATATGTGAAGGATCTGGTAGGAAAGTAATCGATTTCCCAATCGGTCACAATCTAATTACCAGTAAAGTAAATGAAAAAACACAGAGACAGGAGTAAGCTTATTATCTCAATTCAACATGTAAATGTAGTACTGATGAAAAGGTCAAAGGTAAGATAGTAGTAATTGAAGGTTTAATTAAATCCATAGAGAAGATAAGATCAAGTAGCACTGTATGACTAAAAATAAAGCAGTCTGAGTGACAGCCACAGGTAAGAAAGTAAGCAGTCTGAGTGTTATACTTATATGATTAATTAAATTCCTCGGAACAACAAAGAAAGTAGATAGATGCAGGTTAGGTTTGGGAGTGTAAGAAGGGCATGGTGATGATGATAGACAATGCAGTAATTGGCAAAAAAAATATGAATATAAAATGAATTCATTGGAAAAGAAGAAAGAATTGAAGGGGAAAAGAGGGTTGTGGGTGGGTCATTTAGGGTAATTTGTAAGCATTTGGATAATTGAAGGGGGGAAAGGAGAGAGGGGAAAAAAAATCATAAAAACATATTTTGAATGAAAGATCTAAAATTATTGCATTAGAAAGAGATAGCTGCAGTAGGTATAGTGGTGGTGATTATAATGCAAAAAAGTAATGAATTTTATCCTAAAATCCTAATCCTCCGAACGGCCAAAGTAGTGTTGTGTTCCAAATGATAATAAGTAAGTAAGTAATAATGGGTGGGTTGTTTTATTAAAGGAAGGAAGGAATGAATGAACTCCAACGTCGTCTACAACTTCAACTCCTAGTATTTATTTATAGATTAGTGTTATGTGTTTTGTTGCTGCTAAGAATAGAAACAAGATTAACAAATACTAGCTGACCCAAAATCTAAAAAAAAAAAAAAAAAAAAAAAGAATTTTACCTTGGAAATAGGATTCCCAACGGAGAAAGAGGAGTTGGTGGAGGAGGTCTGCCGCTGGGGTTCCGCCACCAAATTGAGTTGAGTATGAGGAGTATTAGGGGTGTAGAAGTAGAACAGGTGGTTGTGTTGCCTTGCAATTTGCAAACAGAACTTTGAATCAAACTTCAACAACCAAAACCAAACCAACCGATAACCAATTTCTTTTCTTTCCTTTCCTTTCCTTTTTTTCTGTTTCTCTCTTGTCCCTCCCTGCCCGTTTCATTCTCCGCGTGCCCCCACGCCCACCCAACCTGACTTTTTCACTTTTTCCTCTTTTTATTTTTATTTAGTTTTTAATAGCATTAACATTTATTATTTATTTATTTTTAAATATCATTTGAATTTTATTTGTTTCTCGAATACGCGGAATTGGTTTGGAACTCCAATTTTTTTTTTTTTTTATTTCATAAATAAAAAACTTTACCCTTACCGAACCAAAACTCATATTTCCCTTCTTCTTCTTCTTCTTCTTCTTCTTCTTCTTTTTTTTTTTTTTTTTTTTTTTTTTTTTTTGTATTATTATTACTATTTTTTTGAACGAAACTTAGGTACGGTACCTTATGTGTTGTTCCTTAAGTTCTCTTCTTAAAATTCAACCATGTGATTAATTAACTAAAAAATACACTTCTATCTCATGAGAAAAAATTCACTTGATTAAATCTTAAGAGGGGAATTTAAGGAACTGCACCTAAGTATTATATCTAAGTATTGCCATATATATGTATTAACCTTAATGTGGCGTTTGATACAGGATATACTTTAGGATTCTAAAAAATGTTTAAAGATTCCTATATTTGGTTGCAAATCACGCTAGTGAATCAGATGTCAGGAGAATCTAGATTCCCCCTTTAAACCTCTCTCAGTAGGAATGTTGATTCCCTTTAAAACAGGTGGGTATCCATATTTCCAAGCTTAAAGAAAATTGTATTTTTTATAAATTGACAATTTTAATCATTTTTCCTTATCATTTAAGCAATTAAGATAAAATATAAAACAAATCATCAATACCTACGGGGTGGACGGGCGACCACGGATACTAACGGGTACCTGAACCTTAAATATGATCCTAAATCCTACCTACGGGGTAGACAGATGACCGCGGATATCGACAGGTGCCTGAAATTGTCTTAAGCCCTACCCATGGGATAGATAGACGACCAAGGATACCAACGGGTACCTGGTCCTTAAATATGATCCTAAGTCCTACCTACGAGGTGGACGAACGACCATGGATACTGATGGGTACCTAGTCCTTAAATATCATCCTAAGTTCTACCTACGGGGTGGACGGATGACTGTAGATACCGACGGGTGCCTGAAATTATCCTAAGTCCTACCTTCGGGATAAATAGACGACCAAGGATACCAACAGGTACCTGGTCCTTAAATATCATCCTAAGTCCTACCTATGGGGTGGACAGATGACTGCGAATACTGACGGGTGCCTGAAATTGTCCTAAGTCCTACTCATGGGATAGACAGACGACCAAGGATACCAATGAGTACCTAGTTTTAACAAATATCCTATCCTATCCTATCTAAGGGGTAGATGGACGAATACTCAATGGTTAAAATTTTTAACAAGTCCTAACTACGAGGTTGCCAACGGATACTTGGCTCACAACATGTCAAGTAAAATATGTCATGAAAAATATTGTTGTAAAGAAAATATACAAAGATGATGGATAAAGACAGCAGATAAAAACCTTGAAGGGTGAAATGTTTTACATAAAAGCCCAAAAACCAAAGGGTCATTCACTATTGTCTGATAAATAAACTCATAAAAAACAAATACTTAAATACAACTTAAAAAGAGGACAGGAAAAATCAAGACGGAGGAACATCAAAGGGCATCGGGTTTAGGGAAGCCAGGCCATCCCCAGACGATGGATCCGTAATGGACGGAGCTACAGGAGCGTTAGGGCCTTTGGGGGCGGACTGATCAAGGACTGCGTCGTCATCCTTCACCTCTTGCTCAACCGTATGGACAGAGTCATCGATCTCGTCACCTCCAAGTGTTCACGGTACGGTGTCATCTATGGTAATCTTGGACAAGTCCAGATCGGGGTAGACGGACCTAACTTGGTTTAAGCAGTCGTCAAACCCGTCTCCATAATAAACACCGCATATGTCAAAATAAGGTTGCAAGGTCTGGAACTCTGCCATGGTGTCAGCTTTAGCTTTCTCCCTTCGCTCACAAAGAGCAACTAGCTTCGTCGCCAGAGTGACCTTTGCCTTTTTCGCCTCAGCCTGCTGACGAGTCTCCACCGCAAGCACAACATTTTTTGCTGTAAGGTCCTCGTTAAGGGTGCGGACGACTTCCGCGTACTGTGCCCATTCCTGTAGCTGTATCTCTTGATGCTTTCGAAGTTGTCGAATTACCCCCTCGTTGGCCACACACCTATCCTGTATCGCCTTCATTCGCACAAGTGCCTGAAATAAAAACCAACGGTTAGAACGATAGGGCAAAAAATAAACCAAGTACCATGAGCGACGAAAACATACGCTGGATAGGTCGAAGAGGCCGGAAGCACCCAAGTCCTCGGATGAAAGCTCACCACAAGGATCTAAGTCTGTCTCCTTGATAATCGAGTTGACCATCTTGATGGCGTAGTCCTTATGAGTAACCAGCTCGCGAACGGGGTCAGAAATAATGGGCCTCTTACCCGTCATTAGTCCTTTACCTACCCTATGACGAGGGGGTGGAAGAGATGGAGGCTTTTGTTGGTGATTTCCTACAGACGGGCCCGTTCCCTTCTTAGGTGGACTGTCGTCCTTACCATCCTTACTGTCAGTCTTTCTCTTCAAAGTGGCCTTATTGGCCCCTTTAGGGGTCGACCCTGAAGCCAACCCCTGTTGCTTGCGTGTGGCGACGGCCTTCCTCACCAAGGCTATTTGTCTTCCTGATTCCATTTCTGTAGAGAAAAATAGATGGTTTGGAGTGGATGATAGGTTTGAGACTTACGTCAACGGGAGAAGGCGTGTAATCGACGGGAGGGCCACCACAATACACGTGAAGGGTGTCAAGGGTGATAAGGTCCTTCCACTTCCTTTGTTCAAGAGGAATCTCCAATACGCGACGGATGAAGGCCTCCTGCTCGTCGGATATTTGCGGACAGACTTGGGCTAAAAAGAAAAATAAGGGTGTTAGATACATGTAAGACAGACAGATTGTTGTAATAAAAGATAGATGGCCCACCTGACTCCTTTACAATCCCCCAAGTATTGTCAAAACCATCTGGCATGGTATCCCACTCCTCAGGTCTACAAACCCAATCCGTTCCTTGGATGAAGAAGTAACGATTTTTCCAATTCCTGTTGGAGTCGAGCATATGTAACACTAGTCTAAGTGACATCTTCCTCACTAAAAATGGTAGATGCCTTGAGATGAGGAGATGTGATGTGGCTTGTAGCAATAGAAGAACTCGTCGAGGGTAAGCTGACGGTTCCCACCACTAAGCTGACCCCAGATTACTTCAGCTCCAATAAATATTCTCCACGCATTGGAAGCGATTTGGCTAATGGACAGACCCAAATAGTTGGCAAGCTGATGGTGCAAATCTGTCCACGGAAGCCTCAACCCTGTAGCGAACATAGCATCATACATGTCGACGTCCGCAGTCTTCCCAGAATAGCACTTTTCAAATTTTTTAGGCAGACGGAGGGGAATGTTCTTAGGGATTTGGTAACGATCTCGAAGGGTGTTGAACACATTATCAAACATCGTCGGGTAGAAATCGTTGACCGTCCATATCGAGGGAAGAATAAAAGGACGGGCACCCCCGTCCACTTGACCTACTGACTTTACTCCCTCAGATTAATTCCCCTGGTCTTCCTCATCTTCCTCACTTTCCTCATCCTTCTCACCTTCACCTCCCTTGTCGTTTTCCTCATACCCCTCCTCATCTTTTTCATCCTCTCCTTCCTTACTAAGAAGATGGGTTAACGGTTCCCTTTCTGGGGACCGAGGGAAATCCTCCTCGGGCTCGCGCCCCAACGGATAGACCTCGTCATAGCCCGCACCCTCACGAACTGACGACGACAATTCACTCATCGCTTCTGTATCTGACATCTATCAATCTACAAGCGATGGAGGTTTTCTAAGAACCTATTTGACGAGTCTCTAAAGAAAAAAAAGAAAAAAAAAAAAAGAAAAGAAAAGGGGAAAGACGACTGACTGAGAAAATGGAGAGTAAGGCAAAAGGAACTTACAAAAAGAAACGAACGAAGGATTAAAAGCGATAGTTCATTCGAAAGCCAACAGATTGCAAGTGACAGGCAGTTTGAACGAAGGCGCGACAGCTCTAGGTCTCAGAAATCTCTCAAAACAAAGTAAAGGAAAATGAGGAGGAGGGGAGGAACTATTTGTAGAGCAAGGGGGCACAGTATATAAAGCGATGCCTATTATTAGAAACACAGCCAACTAGCTAGTGCCACGTGTCACCTAGCATTTAAGTCAAAACCACTTATAGAAATTTAATGATTCACTTTTTCGAAAAAAAGCTATAATTAATGCTCACAATACTCCACGACCCGTCAATTAAGACCGACGGAGCCATGGAGTAGGGGGTAACTGATGGGGATATTTTAGTCAGATAAAGTTGGCTGAAAGCTAGAAGGCAAGGGAGACTGATGACCTCTACAGGGTCGTTGGCTTCATAAAAATGATGGAGGACCTTAATAAACCAACGACACCTTCAAAAGCATGATGCCCACAAAACTGACAGGAGAAGTTGGAGCGACGGTGGGCCATAAGACCGACGGGACCGTGAAGCCAACAGGTCCTACGTAACCGTGCGTGGTCCCCACGCACGCTCATATATGGAAATACCTTGCACATCACGTACCCAGATTTTATCACATTCACGTGTCTTTCTCGTATGGAAGGACACCCTAGAATCATGGAAACCCTAACACTAAATGCCCTCCACAAGGAAAAATCCCTACATCTAAGGGATCTTAATTCACTACTCGCCACTATATAAGCACCAGACCTCTTCTTTCCTCAGGTACGCAGAAAATCCTTAACTCTCTCACTATAGAGTTCTTAGAGATTTCTCATTCACTAACTTGACATTCGGAGGGTTCTTGGCCGGTACCACACCAATACCTTCTGTTTGGTCCATTTGTTCTTATTCCACAGGTACCCGTTGAAGTGCTTTGGAGCCCATAACTCACTGACGATTTCGGTACATCATCATTTATTTATTTATTTTTTAATTCAAAGAGATGATTTAGTAACAAATTCAAACAACAATGCTGCGAGTTGCCTTTAGACACCATATTGAATTCCTAAAGTGATTTTATTGTGTTTACAAAAAAATATCCATCACAATATTCATGTGCGTACAATAAATCTATGGCACTTGTAGTCTACAACCGCCTCGTCACCCGATGATGAGAAACAAATCTTTTTGTTTTCCATAGGTTTAAGCATGGTTATAAACGAAGTCAATCAGCCGAATATTAAAAGTTCAAATTTGTTCATTTACTTATATTTTGAACCCAAGTCGAGCTTACCAAAAAAGATTATATGTTCTTGGTATATTTTCTTATCGAATAAGCTCGAGTATGTTCATGAATTACTTAATTAACTTATTCTTTTTCCTATATATAATAAAACCATGACTAAATTTTTTTACTCATTCACAAATTTATGAATTTTTACTACAAAGCAAATGTTGATATTATCAATGAATACAAATAATAAGTTAATATCATATAAACCTATATAGAAACTTTCAAAATCTAATACCATGTATATTGAAGTATATTTTTAGACAAGTATACATATAAAATATGAGATTATATATATATAGTTAAATCGAGTCTCATATTCACGATTTTATTCACGAACGCATTATCATGTTTGAGGTTGGCTCATTTAATAGTCAAGCCTAAACTTGAGCTTGAGTTTGACTTGTTTATTAAACAAACGAATATAAATAAGTTTTTTTCCCTAAGCTTGCTTAATTTCTAGTTCTAAGTTTAAGTATAGAACTTTCAATTTTTAAAAAAGTATGCAACTTTTTATTATTACTGGTTGAAGATTTGGATGAGAATAATGGAAAAGATGTTGTATAGTACACCAACTAAGGCATGAGAGAATGTCTATGTGGTTGGATCCGAACCTTACACGTGGAGTGGCTGTGAGCAAAGGAAGAGGAAATGTTGGCTACAAAGTTCTATCCTTAGCCCATGCCAAAGGCGTGACTGCCTAGGAAAGGAAGTAAGATATGCATTTGACATAGTACTCAAGCACTCACGACTTTTTAAGGTCAGCAACTATAGAAACACCCCTTATTGGCTGAGTGCATGTTGGACCATGCTAGGGACACTTGTATCTCCTATAGTTCTCTTGATGTCCCTCTCATTGCCCAAGAGTTGTTCCCCAGGCAGTGGCAAAGTCACCTACCCGCATGCCACAGTGCTAATGTCGATGTACTCTCTTTCCTCTAGTCACCAAATAGTACCCCAATTGTGGTAAGGTCCAAAATAGGAAAATGATGACTTGACACCTGTCTTTGTACTCAACCATATTCCTCAGATTATAAGAGGAACATGTAGCTGAAATTTTAGGGTAAGAACCCAAGTAGATCTTTTGAGAAGAGAGTAGAAAGTTGACAAAATAGAAAGATAGAAAACAAGGTATCTCTTTTAAAGAAGAACATCCCTATTGTACAAGGGTTACCTCTTTTTCCATATAATACAAAGATAAATAGAACAAGAATGATTCTTTCTTGCTCAAACCTTGGTTTTTCATCCCTTTCTTAGGGTTTTCCACATACATTTTGTGTCAACTTTACATTCTTGCAATCACTTTCTTCTTCTCTAGACTTTGTGATGTCAAAGCTTCATATGAATTTTAGTTAAGTTATAAAATAAATATTGTTAAGACTACCAATAGATGTGTTGTGCGTGGATCCCTAAACCTTAGTGCCTTAATGTATTGTTATTTTCTCTCAATTTAAATTAACTTTTGTTAGTTTTTAGACCCCTTAAAACCAATTGATTTAATCTAGGTAATTAGCCAAGTTGTTACTTAGTCCAATTTAACAAGTCTAGGTTATCACAATAACAAAGATCAAATCATGCAAAGCAGCGGAAAATAAATAACACAAGATATGATCACCCAGTAAACCAAACCGGTAAAAACCTGGGGAGAATTCTATCCTCAAGGTAAACTTGAATCCACTATCTTGAAAGAATCAAAGTTCATACAATAAGACTTACAAGCCCCCACGCTCTATTTCTTACTGCTACCAACCAGTAGAACTTACTGACACGACCACGTGCAAGCTCTGAATCCACGAACTCCTTCTTTCTTGGATTCACCACCAGATACAAGCACACCCACTTGTATTTTCTTTAAACTTCAATGGCAGCAATTGAGTTGATCATCAAGGTGTAGATAAATCTTCTCCTTGAAAACCCTAAGTTTGTGTAAAGGAAAGTTCCTCTAGATCTCACAAGAGATTTACACAAATATCAATATGAGCAACACTAAAACGTGGCTAGGGTTTGCCTTTTATACTTAGGACAAATAAGAAACCCTAAAAACGTTTTAAAACAACTAGGGCTAAGTTGGAAAATTCTGCAGAAAAACATTCTGCCCGAGCTTCGATCGATCGAGCCTAAGCTTCAATCGATCGAGCCAGGCCGAAATGCATTAATCTTTTCTGCATTAAGCTCGATTCCAACTTTACATAAACGGACAACTTTGAGCAAGACTAAAACACTTCTAAACACATTGTTTTGATCATGGTTTGCCAACAATACAAATTAGAGTTCTAAATATATAAAATCCTAAATCTTTAGAACCTAACAAACTCCCCCTTTGGCAATCCGTGACAAAACACAACTTAGAAGCTCAAAGTTTACAAAATAAAAGCCCTTTACAAAAATAATGCTCATAAAACAAATTCAATCCTAACTACTATCCATTAGTTGCAAGTGTAGACAGCAGCTCAATTGAATCAACCTGTATATTTCTTGAAACACTAAACAAAATGCATAACCGCATGTGTGGAAACAATACAAGTAAACAAATTAAATTCTTGATTTCAAACAACACACAATAAAGACATATATCAATGAATAACTCATAAATATAAATCAATAAACAGTTTGAAACAAAAAACATATAAGGTAACAAAAAAAACAACACTCCCCCTAACATGAATATCCCAACAAAAACATGGTAAGATCTAAAAAGGTAAAATACAAAGTGAAGCACCTAGATACAATCTAAACTCCACAAGCTCCAACAAAAGAAAATACTCTCCCCCTGAAAACAAAAACTCTACAAAGTACTCCCCCTTTTTGTGACGGAATGCCAAAGGGCAAACAAACACCATCATCAAAAGGGAGGTGGTCTAAATTGTGCCAACTCCGCACGCAAGGCATGGATCTCATCGAGCACGTCCACCAAAATCTGTCCATGAGCTGCCTGAATGGTCAAGACATGATCCAACGTACGTCGAATGTCTGAATCATCCGAAGTAGTCGGTGGAGGAACATCAGCATCAGCAGCAGCAGCAGCACCCGATGTCTTAGCAGCATCAGCACCTGTAGAAGAGGGAGGAGGGGGAACAGCACTAGATGACGCACCTCTAGGACGCGAAGGAGCAACTCTCAAGTGAGCAACTCTCAAGTGAGCAGCCCCCTGTCGAAGAAAGGTGGCACCTATGGGAGCAACAACATGCACAGGCTCACCAGACGGGAAACCATCTAGACCTAAAAAGAGCAAAATCCTATAAATGAAAATAGGATGAATAAGCGCATGCCCTACGGCAGAACTCCTATGAACCTCGTTCAAAGAACGAAGGAACAGATGTGGAAAACTGATAGACTTTCCAGAAACGAACGCATACAAAAACACACATCGCTCTAGAGGGATGGTGTGGAAGTGAGAAATAGGCCACAACGAATGATACGCTATCCTAAAGAAAAGATAGGCAGTCTCGGTAAGTTCAGTGGACGTGATCCGAGGATCAGAACCCCACTAGATAGATGACCCAGTGATGTATGACATGACAACATCTAAAGAGGGTGACTCATCATAGGGATAGTCAGGCTCCCGAACAACCGGAACCCCAAGAGCCTCAACCACTACCCGAGGGGTAATGGTGAACTCAACACCTCGTATCCAACTCCTAACAAGGGTGTTGGAATCATAGATGTGCCTTGCCCTTTGGGTTTGAGAGTGAGAGAGAATTCAATCAAACCTGATAGATTGAAATGAAACAACAGTTGTGCCTTGCCCTTTGCTTCAGAATAGAGAAATAGAATATATATAGAGAGAGAGAGAGAGAGAGAGAGAGAGAGAGAGAGAGAAATCCAAAACCCTATATAGGATGCAATGGGATGGGGCGGGACTTTACCACCACCGATATATGTTTATATCATATGTACACGCACACTACTACAAAATCCAATACAAACACACAAACAACGCTTCGGTGGGCCATTCCCATCCTCATCTAATCTTCGCTCCCCATATGCTAAACTAAATGACCCTTTTGCCTTTTGCCTTTGGGCTCTACAATATTTCTAATTGTCGTTACTTGCCCAACGGCAATCACTCACTCAACCAATGGACCCCAAGTTTGGCCCAATTTTTTATTTTTAACTAAAATATTTATATATATAATAATACTAGAGATGTTTATTTTATTTATTTTTTAAAATTTTAATAAGTTACCATAGGATTTGAAATTTATTTATGATATCAAAACAAAATTACCTTCTTTTTTTCATTTTATTTTATTTTGGTACTTTCTTATTCACATGTGGGACCTACTTGTTTATTAAAAAATGATAGCATAAAATTTTTGAAACTGTCTTGCAAAATAATTTCTTTTCTTAGGAGTAGAAGATTTGAATTCTAAATTTAGTTACTAATAAAATAACTTAGTTTTTTTTTTTTCTTTTGTGAGAAATAAAATAACTTAGTATAATAAAAAAAAATACCTGTGGACCATTAATCTAGCCACTCATCCTATTTCTATGCACAAAAACAAACTTATAATAAGAATGATAGTTTGTCAAAAGCAATTGAATTTCTTCAATCACGTAACCAAACAATATCGTTAGGTAGTGGTCATATTACATGACTCCGGCAAACACATTATCATCACATCTTGAAATTCTCTATTAAAACTTCATACCTACCAACAAGGATTGAAGGTGAACGCCACTATTAAAACAATACTGTTACCCAAATCATCGCAAAATAACACAATTCGTTAAAAATTCTAAGCAAAAAGAATGCAAATATAACAAATATAATTCAATGCTTCTAAGACAACATTTTGTATAAAATAAATTATATTGAATTTTTTTCCTTAAAGAACTAGGGTTTGGATTTCTAATATATATATATATATATATCTGAAATAGTGTTTCTAAGACACAATTTTCTATATAACATGAATTTTATTGAATTTTTTACCTTAGATATATCCAAACCGATATGTAAAACTGACTTAATGTTTCTAAGACATGATTTCTGTTTAAAGGTTGTATTGGTTGGTTGGGAAATATTTTCCCACCGTAAAATATTTTTGGAAAAGAAAATATTTTCAAGTTTTTGGTTGTGTTATTGAAAATGCTATGGATTACATATTTTTAAACTACTTTCCCACATTTTCTCATCTCCCAAGCACGTATATAATAAAATATAAAAAATTTTAGATAAAAAAAGCATGATCGAGGATTGGTAGTGGTAGAGGCCAGCGGTGGTAGTTGGCCAATGGAGACTGGAGACATTAGTGGGGGTGGTGGTTGGGTAGCTGATAGTGGGGATAGGGGTTAGCTTGATGAGTTTTGGGTAAAGCGGAAAATAGTTAACAAAAATTGAAAGCGTGAACCGATTTTCGCCATAAGTGTCTTTATTTTATGGTTAATAGGAAAACAATTTCTGTTTGACCAACATTTGCAATCGCACCAAACACTTGTAAATGTAGAAAATGGTTTCCAAAACCAATTTTTGTTAAACTAAACACATCAAAAATGAATTCTATTGAATTTTTGCGTTAAAGATATCCAATCCTTAAAGTTTGGATGTCTGATATCCACACTAATATGTAGAATTGAAAAAAGTGTTTCTAAGACACGATTATTGTATAATATGAATTCTATTAATTTTTTGTCTTAGAGATTTAGGGTTTGGATGTTTGATATTTAAACTAATATGTAGAATTGGAAAAGTGTTTATAAGACATGATTTCTGTATAACATGAATTCTATTGAATTTTTGCCTTAGAGATATCCAAATCTTAAAGGTTTGGATATTTGATATCCACACAGATATGTCAAGCTAAAATATTGTTTATAAGACACAATTTATGTATAACATGAATTTTATTGTATTTTTACGATAGAGATTCAAGGTTTGGATGTATAATATTTGTGAGAGATTACTCCCCTATAGCCCCAAATGTAAACAAGGTTTTGGCATGTGCCTCATGCGAAAGGGGTGGAGTCATGTTTATTGCATCTCAAAACGTAGTGGAGATTCTATTGATGTTATCATCCCTTCTAGGTCAAAGGTTTAGGGGTTAGAGATTTAGGGGTTAGCAATTTAGGTGTTAGAGATTTAGGGGTTAGCAATATAGGGATTAGGGTTTAGGGGTTACAACTTATGTGTTACTGATTTCGGGGTTAGAGATTTAGGGCCTAGTGATTTTGGGTTATGGTTTAGGAGTTAGCAATTTAGGGGTTAGAGATTTAAGGGTTAGCGGTTTAGAGGTTAGCGATTTAGGGTTGAGGGTTTAGGGGTGAGCTATTTAGGAGTCTAAGATTTAGGGGTTACAATTTAGGGGTTAGTGATTTAGGGATTAGGGTTTAGGGGTTACAATTTAGGCATAAGAGATTTAGGGGTTAGAGACTTAGGGTTTAGGGGTTAGAGACTTAGGGTTTAGGGTTTAGGGTTTAGGGTTTGTGTGAAACATAAATAATAGATTGCATACAAGTAATAAGAACCATGTGTATAAAGAGAGAAAAGAAACAACACATATAAGGGTTGGTGAAAGAAACATACATTAACATATGAAGAAGATAAGTACAATGCATGTCAATAATGGTCATAAGACCCATGTACAAGATATAAATGTATCTAAAGTAGAGAAAAGAAAAAAAATACAAATAATCCTTACTACATCCCTCAAATATCAACACTCCCCCTAACAAAAAGGAAAAAAGGTCCTATACTAACTCTCCCCCTAAGAATGACTACTATCATATCCAAAACTACTCCCCCTTTTTGTCACGAGTGACAAAGGGTAAGAGTGTCAAGTAGACATCTCATCTGTATCGGAAGAGCTAGCATCTCCATCATCATCATCCTCAGAAGCAGTAGCATTATCATCCTCATCCTCAGAAGCCGCTGGAGGAGGTGGAGGAGAAGCCTCAGGAGCAAAGCCACCCATGACTGCCTGCCATTGTGCTATATGGCCGACACGAATGTTCACCTGGTACAGATCAGTAGAGAGTGTATCAAGGTGAGCATCCATGCGCTGAAGCTGCGTCATGATGTCTCTGAGAGTCACATCTCCTATAGAAGAGGAAGGAGTGGATGTGGATGGAGCAGATCGAGATGGAGCCGAACAGGAGGGAGGAGCTGCTGAACTAGACTGTCTCGGCCTAAACTGCGCCTCGCTCTGTTTAACGGTAGCATCGTCTATGGCACACATATAGGAAAAATGGTCGGACGCTGGAAAGGGAACAAAAAAGTGGTGTAAGATCCTCGTGATAGCAGAAGGAAAGATGAGCTTATCATGGGACGTCGAATCCCTATAGACATCTATGATAGAAAGAATAAAGTGAAAAGGAAAATCTATAGTAAGATGCTTAAGAAGGGAAAACAAAAATCGAGCACGAGGCTCTGTGATAGAGTTATAGTATGATAGAGGGTGAAGAGCAAAAGTCATAACCATGTTAAAAAACCGAGGGCCTTTTGCAAAGCCCGAACAGTAAGTGAACTAACGCTCACCCCACTCAGAAGGGTGCTCATAGAAAGCAGATTTGAGCTCATCTTTGGACACAGTCCTCAGACGCTTACAACCAAGGTAGTCAGGAAACTCTACCCTAGGAACACGGAGCACAACCGCAACAATCTGCGGTGTGACAGCAATGTGCGTACCTCGAACGCGAGTGATAAAATGAGGTACTAAAAGATCAAATCCATGCATGTTGGAGTAAAACTCCTGGATCAGCACGGATGGACATGTGACTAGGATGTCACACAGTGACTCCCAACCCCGACTGTGAATGACATCAGATAGGTCAGTGTCGGCGAAGTCCGCCAGGATGACTTGGCGTTCAGAATGAATGCCTCGTCGAGAAAAGTTCTCCAAGAAGGCCTTTCTGGCATTCTCATCACGGAATCAAATAAATGAAGGAGTAGGATCAGATGAAGTGGATGCCCCAGAACGAAGAGGGTTCTAGGACGGAGTAGACTTGCGTTTAGGTGCCATAGACATAGACTAACGCAGACAGAAAGAGAGGGAGAGAGAGAGACAATCAGAAAAGTCCTAAAACAATTCAAATATAGCAAGTATATTGAAAAGAAGGAACGTATGCATGGGAATGCATGAATAAGTGACATGCAATATAAAAAGCATCATGGGCTCAGCCCAATCCAATCTTACCAGTACACAATCAATTTGCACACATCTAAATGCATGATAATACTGTTATAATGCTCAAGTGATGCAATGCATGAGGTTTTTAAGATCAATTCTTTAAAACCCATCCCAAAATTTCAACAAAAACTCAACAATTTTGAAAAACCCCAAAAAGTTTTCAAAAACCCCAAATCCTAGATTTCAAAACATGAAATGCATGAATATGAGAGATTCGAAGCTTACCAAGTGAAGAAAAACTTGAAAAAGCTTGAAGAAACCTTGAGGAAGAATTTGGAGTGAGTGAGAGAGGTTTGGGAGGTGAAAGGACGAATAGATCGAGAGAGATGTCGAGCAAAATGACAACCAGATTGCGCTGAACGAATAAATAGTAGTTCAATAAATCTCGATAGATAGAGGTGTTGAGACAGGTGTCGAGCATAATAAACTTTGACAGATGCATCTGTCAAGGAACAATTCAACAGAAAAGATAATAAAGAAGCTCGATTGATCCACCAGCTGTCGAGAAGCTATCGAGGGTCTAGAAAGTTTGTCGATAGATCCCCCTAGCTGTCGAGAAGCTATCGAGATTACGATAAAAAGAAGTTGAAAAGCTTGATAGATAGCCATGTGTGGAGGAGGTGTCGAGAAGCTGTCGAGATTGCTTAAAAACAATTTTTCAAGAAGGGAAAAACACAGATATGAATGCAATCAAGCATGCAACTCAACCAAGGATCCAATCAACATTATAAACCCTCAAAATCATCTCTCAACAACAATTTTAAGCACGTAGATCCCAAAAACACACACACACACACACTAAACAAGTCTAACCAATTTTATATTTCAAAAACAAATCAAGACAGTTTAGTGAGCATACATTAACACATGTATTCCTTATGATGGCCAAATCACATTGTACCTGTACATGTATCAAGAGTAGCAAAGAATATTGTGTGTTGTGTGTGAAAAACATCGGAAGATTGCATAAGTGTATACATGTTATGACGATTTGAGATATAAGAGAATCACTTTAACTCACACACAATCATAACTGTTTGATGGGGACTATAACCTTCAAGGTACATCCTATAACTCCTACATCTCTTAGAATACATGCTTGCAATCATATTTAAAAGCATTTTGATATTTTTGGCTTTTTGTTTTTTTGTTTTTTGTTTTTTGCATATTTTTCTTTTAAGCAAACCATGCATGGGCATACAAGAGATAGAAAAGAAATACCCAATGATGTTATGCTTTTGGCATTGCACTTTTGCTATGTCGAAGCATACAGATGTCATTTTATGATTGTCGGGCAACAGTGGTGAGATGGTTATTTATGCTTTTCTCTCAGGATTTTCTAGTCCTTCCCGTCAAAAAGAGTGATACGAGTGTTAAGTACAAGAGATAACTTAATCTTACTCATCACAAACAAGAGCCACAAAGCTCACTTGCTTAGTTGTGCATAGAGATGCTCATCTAAACTACAAAGGGTACAAAGTTTAGAAAACTTTGTTTCAATGGCCATCCAAGGTACACAAGTACCAATGTACACAAAACACATTGTTTTTGTATTTTTTTGATTTTTCAATTTTTTTTTATATGAAAAACAAAATAAATAAAACTGAAAACAACAAACAAAAACATGTTAAGCAAAGCAAAGCATAAAATTAGATGCAAATGCATGAGGAAGAAGGAGAAGAGAAAGAGATCATTCTATGGAGATAACACCAATGTTTTGACGAAGGAATTCAAAACATTTGTTGTCAAGAGGTTTGGTAAACAAGTCAGCCTTTTGATCATCGAAGTGAATAAACTCAAGAGTGAGAGTACCATCTTCGACAAGCTCCCTAATGAAGTGATGTCGAATCTCTATGTGTTTGGTTCGAGAATGTTGAATCGGATTCTTAGAGATGTTGATGGCACTTGTATTGTCACAATAGACGGTGAGATGCTCTTGACAAATACCATAATCATGGAGGAGTTTTTGTATCCATAAGAGTTGGGTGCAACAGCTACCGGCAACGATGTACTCAGCTTCTACAGTGGATAAAGAGATGGAGTTCTGCTTTTTGCTCATCTAGGAAACAAGATTATTACCCCCATAAAAAAAACCCCCCGATGTACTCTTTCTATCATCAGCATTCCCAACCCAATCAGCATCAGAATATCCAGCTAAGATATCATTTGTGTCCTTGCTATACCACACACCAAAGTCGGCAGTGGTTTTGACATATTTTATGATTCTTTTCAAAGCAATCATATGAGACTCTTTGGGATTAGCTTGATATCTAGCACATACTCCCACACTGTAACTAATGTCAGGTCTATTAGCTGTAAGGTAAAAAAGGCTACCTATCATGCTTCTATAAAGAGATGAATCAACACTTTTACCTAACAAGTCAACAGTGAGTTTAACATTTGGACTCATAAAGGTTCTGACAGAACTAGCAGATTCTAAACCAAACTTTTTCATAAGATTTTTAGCATATTTAGATTGAGAAAGGAATATACCTGAATCTTGTTTATGAATTTTCAATCCAAGGAAGTGAGTCAGCTCTCCAATCATGCTCATCTCGAACTCAGCTTGCATGAGTTTTGAGAAGCCATAAGCAAGTTCATCCTTAGTCTACCCAAAGATGATATCATCAACATAGACTTGAGCAACTATCAACTTGCCATCTTCCCTTTTTATGAAGAGAGTCTGATTAGCTTTTCCTCTTGTGAACCCATGTGACACCAATTATTGTGTGAGCCGATCATACTAAGCTCTAGGGGCTTGCTTCAACCCATAAAGTGCCTTCTTGAGGTACAACACATGATCCAAAAAGTGTGGATCAATGAATCCTTTTGGTTGAGCCATATAGACATCCTCTTTAAGTAGCTTATTCAAGAAAGCAGTCTTTACATCCATCTAGTAAAGCTTGAATTTTAAGTGACATGCAAGGGCTAGGAGAATTCTGATGGACTCCATACGAGCAACTGGGGCAAATTTTTCATCATAGTCTACTCCTTCCATTTGTGAGTATCCTTGATATCCATTTTATGCCGATGATATGCTCACTCTCCGGTCTAGGTACTAGAGTCCAGACATCATTCCTCTGAAACTAAAGCAGTTCATCATGCATTGCTTTGACCCAACTTTCATCTTGAAGAGCTTCCTCAACTTTAGTGGGTTCAACCAGTGACAAACAAGAAAAAGACACAAAGTTAGCAACACATTTATCAACTGTACGTTTCCTTAATGTGAGTTCATTCATGTTTCCCACAATAACTTCTGGAGGATGATTTAATTTAAACTTGGAGGAAGGTCCTTTCTCCTCATGGGATTCAGAATCTGGTGAAGTTGGTATATCTGCAGAATCTTCCACAACACTAGGAGTATCAGGAGTACTTGAAGATGCAGGTTCTTGTTCAACAATTTCTTGAACTTCCTTAGGTTTAGAAGGAAGAATTTCTTTGGGGAATTCCTCAATACCTTTCTCAGAACCAGAATCTGGAGACTCATCAATAACAACATTCATTGTCTCCATTACCTTCATAGTTCTTTTGTTGTATACCCGATAAGCCTTGCTTGTAGAGGAGTAGCCCAGAAATATTCCTTCATTGCTCTGGGAGTCAAACTTTCCCACATTCTCTCTATCCTTGAGGATGAAACAAGTACTTCTAAAGATTCTGAAATACTTCACATTCGGCTTCCTTCCTTTCCATAACTCCTATGGAGTTTTTTTGGTACCGAGTCTGAAGTACACCCTATTGACCGTATGACATACAATGTTAATGGCTTCTCCCCACAATTTTCTAGCCACATCCTTATTGTGCAACATGGCTCTGGCCATCTCCTGAATAACCCTGTTCTTTCTTTCTATTACACAATTCTGCTAAGGAGTAATAGGAGCAAAGAATTCTTGAGATATACCTGATCTTGTGCAAAAGGACTCCATATATAAGTTTTCGAATTCTTTACCATGGTCACTTTGAATTTGATCAATCTTCAGGCTCTTTTCATTCTGCAGTTTTGTGCATAAAGCTTTAATGTGCGTAGGAGCATCAAACTTGGATCGTAGGAGAATGACATAAATGTAACTAGTGAAATCATCTACCACAACCATGATGTATCTCTTACCTCCAAGAGACTCAGTTCTAGTTGGACCCATAAGATCCAGATGTAGAAGCTCCAATGGTCTAGATGTAGCTGATGTCTGAGTGCCCGGATGCTTAGCTTTCGTCTGTTTCCCAAGCTGATATGGTCCAAACACCACATTGCATACTCTACTAAGCTTTGGTATCTCCAAGACTGATTTATGCTTAGATACAACAGAAAGATGTTTGTAACTAGCATGTCCCATCCGTTGATGCCATAAATCTTTATTTGGCAACCGAATGCTATTGCACACAATATCAGTATCAGGAACCAATCCATAACAGTTGTTTAGAGTATGAAGCCCACTTATGAGTTTCTTTCTAGACTCATCCATAACAAGACACTTTCCTTTTGAGAATAGCACCATGAAGTCTTGATCACATATCTGACTTATGCTCAACAGGTTCACCTTTAGACCTTCTACATATAGAACATTTGCAATGTATGGCAGTCCAGGTAGAGAGATAATTCC
Source organism: Quercus lobata (assembly GCF_001633185.2). NCBI lineage: Eukaryota > Viridiplantae > Streptophyta > Magnoliopsida > Fagales > Fagaceae > Quercus > Quercus lobata. Next base: position 103,944,771 of record NC_044905.1, on the reverse strand, counting down.
CTTTCCTTTAATCTGTGATTTGCTCTCATCACCAAAAGTGACATTGCCACCCTTTTTAGACTCGAAGACCTTGAAGAGAGATTGGTCTCCAGTCATGTGTCTTGAGCAACCGCTATCAAGGTACCACAAACATGTGTCCATAACTTTAAATGCGGACTTCATCATAAAACACACTTCGTGCTTAGATGACAGATTAGTAGGAATGGTGCTTTCTCTCATGTGCCTTTTACAAGCTAAACCTTTTAACTTTCACTCTTCTCAGACGAACTCCTTTGCACATTTTCATTTTGAGACAATCTAGTTTCTTCTTAGGTAAACTGAGATCTTTTACAATGGTCATCATAAGAGAATTCAAATAACTTTTAGACTTGTATTTTCTGATACACTCAAACAAGCAGAGATTAGAAAAGCAAGATGTATTTGAAATCAAAGATCTCTTCAAACCGGTTGCAGCCATGACAATAGGGGTTAATGGATCAACATAGGAAAGATTAAAACCTAATCAGAGTGTGCCTACTCTGATACCACTTGATAGGCCAAAAACGATTTGACCCCTTGTGATAAATTAATTGATTAATTAGCCCAGTTTCTTAATTAATCAAATTAACAAGCAAACACGTGGTAGCACAAAAAAATCACCAATTAAATTAAGTGCAGTGAAAAATAAATTGACACGGTGATTTGTTTATGAATGGGGAAAACCTACACTGCAAAAACCCCACCGGGTGATTTTAAGGTCACCATTCCTAAGAATCCACTATTATCAAAACAAGCAGTTACAAATAAAAGAATCCTAGTATCTTATACCAACCTACAGTTGAACCCTTACCCCAATACCCAAGTGGACTTGTTCTATAGTGACAATCTCTCCTTGTAATGCACGACTCCCAGTACGTGACTAACCAATTGCGCGGATCCCAGTACGCCACTTCAATCACCAACTAGAGAAGGTTGTTGGCTGCAAAGTTCTTCAGTTCATCCAGACGATGAAGATCAAGAAGATGCTTGGTCATAAAATCCTACGGTGCACAAAGACAGCAACTTCTTCACAAGAACGATGAACTAGGGCAAATTCTGTCTTTGGTCACAATTTGCTTGAACAAACTTTGCTCAACACTTGTGCAACTTGTGTCCACTTTGACGACCCTTAAAATAATCCTTTTATATGTTTAGGGTTATGAGAAAAGAAAGCCCAAACATACAATCACAGATTATAGTCAAAACAGATCTGAAATTCTTTTTTTCATAAACCTCGATAGATACCCTATCTGTCAAGCTGCTGTCGAGCCACGGGGCTGGAATAGCTCTTTAAGCTCGATAGATGGCTAGCTGTCGAGCTTTAATGAACTTGCACTTTTCAGCTTGAATCTTGAACAGACTTGTATGGCTTTAACACTTGATTTTGAAACAAGATTTCTAGAAGTATTAAACACATCCTAGATCTACCCAAATACAAGTAAAGTGCGTTTTGTCAAAAGATTAGCCAATTACATAAAATAGTGACATATGTTCCTAACAAGTGAATCACATATGTCCTAACAACCCAACATCCATAAATAGGGGGAGGCACTTTAAACCCCAATCAAATTACCTAACATCCACAAATAGGGGGAGACACTTCAAACCCCAAGCAAGTTACCAAACACCTACATATGGGGGGAGACACTTCAAACCCCAATCAAACAACCCAATACCTACATACGGGGGGGAGACACTTCGAACCCCAATCAAATGACCCGACATCCACATATGGGAGGAGACACTTCAAACCCCAAGATACAGATCTAAATGACCCAACAAACTTACCCACATCACAAGGGGGGAGACACTTCAAACCCCTACACCTGGAGATAGACAACTCGATAGAAGCCTTGAACAAATCTACCCAACAAACATCCACTGAAGAGGATGAAGTTCTCAAGTAACTACAATAGACACAAGCCAATATATCTTTATGGGGTTTACTCATGGCCTTATATAAGCACCGTCAGAATCTAGTAGACCTTCTTAATCAAATCCAAGTCCCTACAACCACTACTTCTCAAGATCTGAATGCTATGATTGGGTCTATAAGTAGGGAACTAACAATTTCCTTCTCTGACAAAGATTTGATGAAGAATGGGAAGCACCATAATGACCCATTGCACATTATTGTAGATGCCAAAGGCAAGAGGATTCCAATGGTCCTAATTAATGACGGAAGTGCCTTAGATGTGTGTCCTTTAAAGACTACAAGTTGCTTGGGCCTAAGTATTGAAGATTTTGTGTCGATCAATTAGCATGTGAGGGCATATGACAATAGTAGAAGGGAGATCTTGGGAACTGTGACGCTAGAGCTCACTATAGGGCCAACGATCAAGAATGTGAAATTTCAAGTCCTGAACATAGCATCGTGCTTCAACATGCTCCTTGGGCGACCGTGGATCCATGACACAGAGGTCGTACTTTCATCCCTATACCAAAAAGTTCGGTTTCCGCATGAAGGAGACATAGTTACCATATATGGCGATGTTTTGACCATGCCAAAACCCATTTTTGGTATTGATTCTGAGAAGAAGCCATTGACCTTGGATGGCTTTGAAATTGAGAAGCTTGGTTTTGGAAAAAGAGAAGAGGAAGTGGAGAAGATCCCCATGGACTTTGCTTCCTACAGCAACAACAACGTGGTGGCAATGATGAGGAGAATGAATTACCTTCCATGGATGAACTTAGGGAAGATTGTAAAGAAGGCAATTGCTCAAGTCTCGATAATTCCCACTGCCACACCACTTTTTGGGCTAGGTTATACACCCACTGATGATGACTTGCTAGTGATGGAGGTGAGAAGAATGGCCGGTGCCAAGGACAAAGCAAAGGGACTTCCTTGTCCTCTGGAACCCATAAAGCCCTATACTCCCACATTAAATAGAAAGTTTGTCAAAGCTAGAGATAGTCAACGCTATTGAGGATTCCCTAAACCGAGATTAGATCCTGAGTCAAGAACAATGGTGCCTGGATTTGAGCTATAATTTGATTACAACAACAAGCTTCTAGAGTTAAAGATGGAAGACACTAATTAGGTCCCGACTGATTAGGTTGATTACATGGACCCTGATGCAATGACTACGCTTTTGGGAGATGCCATTTACAATATAGAAGAAGAAGAGTACTGGGAGGCTTGCCAACATGCATCAAAGAGCCCATATGAAGCAAGAACAAGTGATGAAGATGAGGAAGGGGAAGAAGCCCCTAATGATGATGATAAAGGTAGCAACAACAAGAGTGATAGTAGTAGTGATAGCAACAGCAGCAGTGACTATGGTAATAGTGAGGATGATAGCAATAGTGATAGTGAAAGCAATGACAGTGAAGACTATGGTGGCCAATATAGTGGCAATGATTGGGGTGAACCCCCTAGTGATAAAGAAGATGATGATGTAGGACTTTTCTATGAAGACTGTTTTGATGATGACGTAGACTACTATGATGGAGATACAGAGGATGATGCTAAAGTTGAACCTATAGACATGGAGAGTGGCACTAAAAGTGAAGAATATGAGCTAGAAAATGTGCTGGAAGCTATAGGAGATGAGGTTGAAGAGGCCGACAATATAGACTATGATGATTACCCCTATGGGCGTCCCTCGGATTAGAGTTGCATTACTGATGTTAGTTCAAGGTCAGGTCCTCAATATGACAAGCATGGTAGAGGGATTCCGAAGTTAGGGTCATTTCATAATTCAGAACTTGGCTCATTGACCCTATACACTGAGGAAGAAGATGACATAGATGCTAGATTGGCCGCCCTAGACAGAAAGCTGATTATCCACAGTTTCAGAAACTTAACTCTGGAGAGTCTTGAAGTAGAAGATGAGAAGATGGAAGGGATTGAGTCAGAATACCTCCCCCAATACATCCACTCGAGCAACAAAGGAAAGCAAGATCTATTTGGTGAATGGATGGACAGTATAGAGTGCCTGGATGTTTATGTGACTGACAAGCCCATTGATATGGAGATTGATGGTGAAGGCACGGATTATATGGATGAAGACCCCATGGTATTGACGCTGAGGGAAGAAGGAACTCACTAGGAGCCACCCGCCATCGTTGAAGCCATAACCGAGTTGATGAATTGGGCATAGGAGGGAGCCACCCACCCTATGGAAGACTCTGTGAAGAAGATCAAGACCGTTGAGCCAATCACTCCTACTAAGAAGATCAAGACTGTTGAGTTGATCACTCTTGTAAAAAACATTGTTTCTATCCCTATTGAGTTTGTTTCTGCTATTATTATTGTTCCTGTTAAGTCTGTTTGTGATCGTATTCCTATAGAGTCTGTTTTTGTTGAGTCTGTTGAGAACTCTTTTCCCTATAATGTGATTTTTGATTTTGCTTATTTGTTGGCTTTGAATGTTTTTATTTGGGAAATTGGTAAAAAAACTCATAATAATAAGGAATTAAAATAAGGGCATGTAGAACCTATAAAAGAAGAAACTCAACCTGTTAACTTGGGAACTGATGATGAATCTAAGATGATACAAGTAGGCAATACCCTAACCATCTCTGAGAAAGATGCATTAGTTGCCCTATTGACAGAATTCAAAGAGGTATTTGCATGGTCATACGAAGACATGCCTGAGATTGATACAGATATAGTGCAGCATTGCATTCTAACATATCCAACCGTGAAGCCGGTTAAGTAGAAGTTGAGAAGAATGAAGCCAGAATGGACACTTAAGATTAAGGAAGAAGTCAAGAAATAGTACAATGCAGGATTTCTGAGAGTGGTCAACTATCCAGAATGGTTAGCTAATGTGGTTCCTGTACCGAAGAAGGATGGGAAAGTGAGAATGTGTGTAGATGATAAGTGTAATTTTTACATGATTTTTATTATCCTCTTATTTATTAAAATTGTTAGTTTTCCTTTATTTCTTTTGATTTGATTTGATTTTTATTTATATTTATCTATTCATTTGTGCTTTGAAGGAATGAGAAGATTTCAGATTAATCTACAAGGGCTTTACATGCAAAGTGGGGCTAGGCCAATTGAATCAAGTCAACTTACATCCAGCCAGGCATGAATTCAAGAGAAGACCAACACAATTAAATTCAAGTCCAATTGGAGCAAGTAATCAAAGGAAATTTGCACCAAATCCAAGTCCAATTCGGATTAGGATTCCAGCTTGCACATCAGTTAGTATTTTCAGCATAACTTTGGGCTCAGATGTCCAATCGAGATGATTCAAGTTGGGCTGGAAAGTTAATTTAAAGGGCTACAACTTTGTAGTTTACCAAAAGCCCTAATTATGAATTTAAATGGTTCAAAATCGTCGGTTAAGTGAAGCCTAAAAATCTGGGATTTTCTCCAAACGGGAATAGGATTCCTTTACCTATTTAAAGGCTCTTTAGGGCAAAAATTTAGTGTGCCGCATTTGAAGAATTTTCTTTGGAGTCTTTCTGAGGACAAAGGGGCGCCGCTTCATGTTGATCAACCAATTCCCATGAAACACATAAGTTTTATTTGTTTTCTTTTCAATTTGATTATGAACTAAATTTTATTTTCTAGAGCGTTGATGTAATCTAGCAATGAACACACAATTTATATTCTAAGTTATTTTATTTTTAATATTTCCATGACTGAGTGTTTAATTCTTATTCTTAATGCTTAATATATCTTTCTACGAATTATTGATTGAACAATTGAATGACAATGAGACTGAGAGGTGATTTGTTATTTTAGTTCTAGAATTAAACACCATTAGTTGAGCGAAAGTAGAGATGCTTTACCGCTATTAGTGTGATTTTTCAGAAAATTCAAAGTACGTAATGAGTCTCCAATTAATTAAATTCACATAGAGATATGGAATTGTTATTTGAACATATTTTTGATATTATTCGAGAGAAGATATTGAATACTTAAGGAATTTTTAATCATCAACGGGAGATTATTAGAATTTAATAATTAGGAAGAATAAATTGTGTGGGATTTGTTAGGTTAAATTAACTACTCTAGATCCATTCTTATTATATTTTTACACTATTAGATTTTTACGCTTTGTTAATTCTTTTTATTCGTAGATTTATTTTTATTAAATAGTTTTATTTAATTCAGATAGTAGAACATTCCATTTATTTTCAATTTTCCAAATAGTAATTAATTTAGTGAATTTCGATATTCAATAACATAGTTAATCCCTGTGGGGTCGACATTCGTTTTCTAAAAACACTTTACTACTTGTTACAATTCTGTGCGCTTGCAGATTATTTTTTGTTACAAATCTGTGCGCTTTCACCCAACAACATCCAATGGCCATGAATTTATACTTGTTGCTATTAATTACTTCACTAAATGGGTAGAAGCTACTTCATACAAGATTTTGTACTCGAAGAAAGTTGCTCAATTTTTTCAGACCAATATCACTTGTAGATATGGGGTACCACATGAAATTATCTCTAACAATGGGTTGCATTTCAAGGGAGAAACAGAGAAACTACTTCGGCAGTTCAATATTTAGCACCATAAATCCTCACCCTACCGTCCTCAAACTAATGGAGCAGTTGAGGCTGCTAATAAGAATACAGGGTGAATCTTGAAGAAGAGCATGAAGAACCACAAGGATTGGCACCTATAATTACCCTATGCACTTTGGGGGTATAGGACATCAATTTGATCTTCCATAGGAGCCACTCCTTATTCATTGGTGTATGGGATGGAAGCAGTTCTTCCCATTGAAATGGGTGTTCGTTCATTTTGAACAGTACTAGAGAGTGAAATCCCTAAAGTAGATTGGTTGCAAAGTAGATATGACTAATTATGCATGATGGATGAGAAGAGACTCAAGACCTTGTATCACATTCAAGGTTACCAAAGGAGGCTTAGGAAAGCTTTTGACAAGAAAGTAAGAACTAGAGATTTGAAGTTAGGAGATTTGGTGCTGAAAGAGATCCAAGCCCCGATTCAAGAGACAAATGGGAAGTTCAAGTAAAATTGGGCAGGTCCATATATTATCAAGCAGATATACTCTAGGGGAAGAGTAAGGTTGATGGACTTAGATGCAAACCCTTTTACTGAGCCAACCAATATGGATCAATTGAAGAAATACCACGTTTAAGGTGGTAATCTGAAAGCACAACGTCTGAAATGGTTGTAAATTATGTTATTTCCCTTCCTAGGTTCGTCAAAAAAAGAAAAAAAGAAAAAAAGAGGTAGGTTGAAAACCCGAAAGGGCTATCTACGCAAAAGGAAAGTAAAAATAAATAAAAAAAAATAAAAAAAAAAAAAGAAGAAGAAGAGTGAGAGAGCCTGCTAGGTTGAAAACTCGAAAGGGAGGCTTAGGCAAAAGTTAAGGCAAATAAAAAATGATCTACGTGATGACTTGATCCTTCTGCCAAGGAGGTACGTAGGCAACCATATATTAGTCTGGTCACAACTTCCCCAAACCCACCATTTACCCATTAAGCAAAAAAAAAAAAAAAAAAAAAAAAAAAAAAATCTATTTTCAAAATTCAACCATTTCGTTAAACCATGCCATTACGCAGAATTCAGAACCCAAATCCTAAAAACCTAAACCCTAAACAGAACCTTACACCTGGAGGTCCTAAATAATTCTTAAACCTAAGAGTTTCACATCAACTTTTAAAATAAACATGTTCAAAACCAAAAATAAGAAGATCATTTTTTCTTCAGTCTTTTCTCCTTTGGTTCCATCTGTGCTAAGTACTTTGTCATCTTTGTCCCTCATTCTAAACTCATAGTTGTTAGCCTTATGTTTTTCTCGGTTGTCTCTAAGAAATTGTTTTCTCATAGCAACCATTTCAGCCTCCTTATCTGCAATCTTGTTCACCAACCAGTTAGAATATTCTGTGGTCATCCTATGAAAGTGAACCTTCACAAAAAATTGATCCACTCAGTCAGCCATCTCTAAGCCCAACAACATGTTTCTTGTAGAAGTAGGATTTGTGTCCACAGGAGTGAAAGGTTTTCTTTCTTTTCCACTAGGCACTCCTTGCTCATATTGGAATTGCCTCAAAAGTCTGTCAGCCTTATAGAAAGTTGTCCTCCTTAATCCAACTATGAAGATGTGGTCTGATCCCAGGGACTGCAACAAAGGAGGTGGGCACTTCCACTAATAACAATTCCATCAAATTGAGACACTGGATGTTTTGTTTAGATATTTCACCCAGTCGCTTTCAGTTTGACACTCGGTTTTGAGGATAGTCCTACTGAGGAAATTGCTAGGACCATAATCAGTAATAGTAGGTGTGGCAATCATGTCCAATCTTTCCATCAACCATATCTGCAAAGTCAAAGGAATCCTAAGAAAGTTTTGTGACTCTCCACCAAGGAATATTGAATCCAACCCTGAAAGAGTTTCTGCCAAGGTCAGAGAAGCAGGATTATCACCATCCTTAACTTGACTCACAATGCCTATGACCAGAGCATCCACAAAACCAGGCCTTCCAGAGCGAAACAAAAATTCTCCCACGAAGCAAAGAGCTAAGCCAAAATTTTTCTACATATTGTCAATCACTCCATGAGTACGTTTGTTAATCAGTCTTGAAACAACTGTATAAAGATTCACATGTGGCCTTCAATCATGCTACTGGTAACTAAAGTAGGAAGTCCCAGAATGCCAGATAAAATCTCCCTATTTCTGGGATCACAAGAAACTGCTACGAATTTCTTGCTGGGATCATAACCCAAAATAGCTAAAAATTCTTCAATTGTGGGACAAAGTTCAGCAGTTTTAAACTGAAATACATGATCTTCAGTATCCCAGAACTACACAGCAGTATGGAGGAAATCCCACTTGATCTTGACATTCCTCAAGGCCTTGATTCTCTCTAGCTTGTAGGATGTAAAGTTGGTCTTGGTACTAAAATCAAAGCTATGAACCCATCTATTGATATCATGAATGGCTGAATGAGGAAAATTTTGATTGTATGCCATGGATAACTCTTGCATGTGATTATTGTTTCTTGATAACTTTGATGTAGAGATTTGTTTGTAGGTTAGATGCTAAAATAAGTTACTGTTAGGACATATGCGATTCACTTATTAGGAACATATGTCACTATTTTATGTAATTGGTTAATCCTTTGACAAAACGCACTTTACTTGTATTTGGGTAGATCTAGAATGTGTTTAATACTTCAAGAAACTGTGTTTCAAGATCAAGTGTTGAAGCCATGCAAGTCTGTCCAAGATTCAAGCTGAAGAAGTGCTGTTCATTAAAGCTCGACAGTTAGCTCGACAACTAGCTATCCATTGAGACCTGTAGAGCTATTCAGCCCCGTGGCTCGACAGCAACTCGACAGATAGGGTATCTGTCGAGGTTTATGAAAAAAAGACTTTCAGTTTTGTTTTGACTCTAATTCGTGATTATGTGTTTGCGCTTTCTTTTCTCACAACCCTAGACATATAAAAGGATTATTTTAAGGGCCGCCAAAGTGTTCACAAGTTGCACAAGTGTTGAACAAAGTTTGTTCAAGCAAATTGTGACCGGAGACAAAGTTTTGCCCTTGTTCATCTTTCTTGTGAAGAAGTTGCTGTGTTTGTGCACCGTAGGATTTTGTGACCAAGCATCTTCTTGATCTTCATCGTTGGGATGAACTAAAGAACTTTGTAGCCAACTATGAGAGTGCTTTTTCTCTAGCACTCAGGCCCAAGGATCCTAGGCCAAATAGTTGTAGTTTCGTGGACTGGGCTTTGATTTACCACAGCTAAAGGGCTGTTTAAGAATCAAGTGGTGCATAGGGCATACTTCCTACAATACACATAAACTAGCAAACGAGGATATTTGTATTGAACAATAATCAAAACAGCAAAAGTAATGCAAAGCAAACAGTAAATGTACAAAGTAATGGTTAGGGATCCTTAAATCAATAAGAAATGCTACATTGAATTTTCTTTATTATGATTACAGTGTGCTCACTAAGACGTGATACAAGGTTCAAGTAAGCTCAAAAATTACAGTCTTAGATGGCTATTCAAGCCTTTAAGACTTGCAAAATTTGATTCTCTTTGAATCCGAGTATGTGCTATAGTGGCTGTTTCTGGGATACTGGGAGATAATTTACTAATTTCTCTGAGTTTTCTTCTCGACAGAACTTTCTCAATGATTCTGTTATAAAATTTTCTCTATCTTTCTTTGCAATCCTTCCCTCCTTTTATAGTGTTATTTTGGAGTCCCGGGGAATTATTGATTCCCTTGTTTTGCCCCTTGGGTACCAGAGCCTGCATTGTGTCCATCGCCCAGGAGGTTCAATTTTCCCTGTTCCTCATTCTTTTCTTCCTTTTAGTGTCGTTTCCTCGAAAGTCCATGGCTGACTATCTATTTTAGAGTGCACTGATGTCAAATTCCTCATGGTTTAGCTTTTGGCCATCCTTCTTCTTTATATTTTTTCTCAAATGGGCGGAATCCCACTCTGTCGGTTCGAAAGTCCTTTGCTGCTACTCCCCTTTTAATAGCCCTTCATTCTGGTTCCCCGAGGTACCGTCCACTTGCGCTATGAGAAATCATTCCAGGTTTTCTTCTTTTCTTGTTGAATCTTTGGTACCTGAGAATGACGTATCCATCCTCTGTTTCTTGTGTCCTTTTGGCTTTTCCTTTGAGCTGTCTTAATCATTTCTTGACTGTGCTACATGCCTCGGGGATCCCGAGCCTTTGGCAGCCTCTGAGGATCCCAACTCAGCTTTCCCTTTACGCTAGTAATTTTTCAATCTCCTGATCTGGGCTTCTTTTCTTTTATTCTTCTTTCTTTTCTCATGAGCTTCCGGGCTTGTCTTTTTTCTTTATGTTTTTTGGGCTTCAAGCCTTTTGGGCTTACCATTTCTTTTCATTTTCCACGGCCCCTTGTGCTTATTTCTTTGGGTTTGAGTGCTATGATTTTTTGGACCTCAACATTTAGCCCCCCGAGCTCGTGGGTTCCCTTAAATATTTAGGGTTTCTTAGATTCCGTAGGATTTCCTTTTAATTATCCCTGGTTCCCTTCTTCCTTCTTTAGAATCTGGGCCTTTCCTGCTGCTTTTTTGGATATCCTGGTTTTCTCTGCGTGTCGTGTTTCTTTATTTTGTAATTTCCCCTTTGCACGGGACGTGGCAGTTGAGTATTTGGAGTAAAACTTCCTTTACCCACCTTTTTTGTTCCTTGTAACTTCCATTAATAACTGCTAATTAATCTCTTCTTCAAAATTAAATATTTTGGCAACTGGCGCGTCTTTCTATACACTGCCTTCTCCAACTACTCTTTGTGCCTTTATTGCGGGCGTTTCACATTATCTCTTTGCTTCCCTGAGTCTTTCATTCTTAGGTCTCTTTTCTCTCTTTCAATCAGTTTACTATTCCCGTTTCCCTTTTCCATTCTTCCAATCCTCCTTACTTCTCATCATCCCCATTACTTTAATGGCTTTTTCTTCTTCTCGAAAAAGAAGAGAGCGTACTCCCAGCCCTTCTGAGGGTGAATGCTCTTTTGGTTTTGCTCAGAGCGAGTCTTATGAGGTCACTGAGCGCCCAGCTTTTCCTTTACGGGACCCCTGGTACTCTCTCAGTCTATCTTTCCTTCAGGTGTCTCATGGTGAGGCCCTTTCGTCCCCTCATGCTTGGGTATTTTCTAGTTTGGTGGGTTTTGCTGGTTCCGCTCAGGTTCCAGACCCTAGAGAAATTTTTGATCTTCAAATCAAGCAGGGACTTCGAGAGGCGGTGCCTATCTTCTTTGATTTCGTTCCGGGGAAAATCCAAGGTTGGCTCATCTGGATGGATAAGGAACTATTTGATGAGGAGTTCGTGGGTCACCTGGAGCGCGTTGGGATCTTGAAAGCGGTGGCAATTTTCAGGAATCTTGAGGGTTTCAGAGACGCTAAGGGTCTCAGGCATCTGGTATGCCGTTGGTGCCCTTCTCTTCATACCATTTTTTTTTTTTTTTTTTCCTGTTGGTGAGTTGACAATTACCTTGGAGGATAGGGTTTAGGGTTTTAGGGTTTTAGGGTTTTAGGGTTTAAGGGTTTTAGGGTTTTGGGTTTTAGGGTTTAGGGTTTAGGGTTTTTGTGCTCGAATCAAAGAGTTAAGTATTAAAACTGCTTCCTTTTTTTTTGTTTTGTTTTTTATTTTTATTTTTTTGGTTTTCGAAAGTGTGTGGGGCACTTGCTATCTTTCATGCTTCTATAATTATGGATATAGTTGGCAATTAGGCACAGCTATTGAATTTCATTCAATAACTATTATTGGTGCTATTAATACATATCTATCTTGGCATGATATATTCTTTCGTAAATGTATATCCAATATAGCCCCACTGTCATTAACAGTAGGGGTTGGGAATCACAGTGTGAGATCCTAGTTAGTTGTCCCTCCATGATGATATAAGAGTTTTACTCCAATATCCACGGATTTTATTATTCCATGCCTAGCTTTCTCATTTCTATTTGAGGTATTCGTATTGTAGTCACTCTAGAGCTTATCTTCAATGTGCTAAATGTCCCGAGGGTATTGCATCTTGATTACCCCAGCTGTCCTCGTTTAAAGACTGTGTCTAAAGACAAGCTCATGTCTCTCTTTTGTGAGACACCTTCATCTTGGGGTAAACGTCAAAACACCCCTTGTTTGGGCTTTGCAAAAGGTCCAAAGTTCTTGAATATGGTGATGACATTTTTTTTTACATCCCTTGTCTCACTATAATTCTATTACTGAGTCTCGTGCTTGCTCTTTGTTAACCCTCCTTGAGGGGCTTACCATTGACTTTCCCTCTCACTTCATACTCTCCCTTATAAATGTCTATAAGGATACGATGACCCGTGATAAGCTTATTTTTCCTTTTGCTATCACGAGGATCATTCGCCATGCCTCTATGTCCTATCCTGAGTCTACTCACTTCACCATCATGGGTGCCATTAGCGACGCATCTGTTAGACGGAGTGAGGCCCAGCTTTGACCGAAGCGGCCACGGACCAAGATGGCGACTCCTCCAGCCTCTTCCGCTCCATCCACCTTCACTCCTTATTCCGCAGGTGGTGTGACTCTCGAGGCCATCATGACACAGCTTAAGTGCATGGATGCTCGTCTTGACACTCTCAGTAATGAGTTGTGTTAAGTGAACACCCGTGTTGGTCGTATCGCATGATGATAGGTTGTTATAGGTTGCTTCACCGCTTTTCCATCTCCATCTCCATAGGCTTCAGAGGATGAGGGCGATGATGATGGCTCCAGTGGTGATGATGATGATGAGGATAAGGATGCTAGCTCTATCGGTGATGAGGATATGACTGCTTGAGTGCATTGCCCTTTGTTATTCATGACAAAAATGGGGAATAGTTTTGGGTATGACAGTAGTCATGTTCTTAGGGGGAGAGTTAGTATAGGAGATTTTTGGTAGGGGGAGTGTTTATCTTTTTGAGGGATGTAGTGAGGACTTTTGTATCTTTTCTTTTCTTTATCTTTTAGATACATTATTCTTGTACATTGGTCTTGTGACCACCTAGTGATAGCAAACCTTGTATTCATTATTGATAAATATATTTGATGAGGTTGTTATTACATTTTTTCACCAATCTCTCCGTGTGTTGTTTCTTTTCTCTCTTTATATACATGCTTCTTATTTATTGTATGTAATCTTTTATTTCTATTTCACACTAAGATGCCGCGATGAGTTTTGTTTAAAGTGTTTCAGAAATACAAGTTGTCAAAATCTTCCATGCCATGAACTCTCTTCTTGCAAAGCTTTTCAAGAGTTTGTGTTAGGGTAGATTTTATTGTATTCAACAAGTGACTATGAGTTGAGTGATTTATGACTTCTCTTATATTTCATTTGTTTGTTGTGGTTTTACCACGGATTGCCAAAGGAGGAGATTGTTAGGACATATGTGGAACATCTTATGAACATATGTCATTTAGAATTGACTTATCCTTTGACAAAACGCACTTTACTTATAATTGGGTAGATCTAGGATGTGTTTAATACTTTAAGGAACAAGAGTTTAAGTCCAAGTATTAAAGCCATGCAAACCTATCCAAGAATCAAGTGAAGAAGTGTTGTTCTTTAAAGCTCGACAGATGTATCTATCGAGATTTAAAATGTGAAACTCGACAGATAGCTTGACAGCTGTATCTATCGAGAATTTTGAAATTCAGATTTCCATATCTATTTTTCATGCATATCCAAGCTATATGTTTAGGTTTTCTTTTTTCACAACCCTAGACATATATAAGGATTAATTTAAGAGTTGTCTCAAGTGATGAAAAGGTTGTTGCACTTGTTGTTGCATGCATATTGTGACCGAAGACAATTTGCCCTAGTTCATCTTTCTCTTGAAGAAGCTGCTACATTTGTACGCCGTAGGGTTTTGTGACTAAGAAGCTTCTTGATCTTCATCGTATGGATGAACTGAAGAACTTTGCAACCAATATCCTTCTCAAGTTGGTGTGTTAGTCACGTACTTGGATCCATGCATCGATAGGTTAGTCACATACTGGGAGCCGTGCATTGAAATGAGAGATTGTCACTACATTACAAGTCCAATTGTGTATTGGGGTAAGAGTTCAACTGTAGGTTGGTATAAGGTACTGGGATTCCTTTACTTGTAATTGCTTGTTTTAATAATAGTAAATTCTCGGGAATGGTGACCTTAAATTCACCCGGTGGGGTTTTTGCTTTGGAGGTTTTCCCCATTCGTAAACAAATCACCATGTCAAATTTTATTTTCCGTTGCATTTAACTTAGTTGGTAATTTGTTTGTGCAACCATGCATATTACATGTTAATTGACTTAATTAATTCACTTGACTAATTAATTGGTTAATTTACCCATGGGGTCAATACTTTCTTGGCCTATCAAATTGAATAAAAACCCAATAGGTGGTGTCTTCATCTAATGATAAAGAGCTATCATCAGGTTGAAACTCTCTAAAACAAATTAATAAAATGGTTGAAAAAAAGAGTAATTTGAATAAAACTACATAAATGACATCTACTTAAAATGTCTCATTGTGAAAGTCAAAGTCATTGATCCATTGTCACTATCAAATTTATTTTCCACAACGACCAAAAATGTTGCTGGACTTAATGAGGGCAGCTTAGAATACTATATAGTATATACAATATTTCTCACAATAAATTTCATAATTGTTGAACATTCAATTTTCATTTAGGCCCACCATTTACACTACTTTATTGTTTACCAGTTATATAATTCCTAGTGTCAACTTGTGAAAATACCAACGCTCCACTTGGTGGGCTCTACATAATCATTATTTTTTATATAAAAAATGGTCTACTTATATTCATATATAGCACTAAAACCATAGTCTCCATTCTTTTTCTTATCTTTTAGTTTTTAAAATTTTTTTTCAATCTTGTTTTTTCTATAATCCAAATTTTAACTACTTAAAAGAATTGAGAAAAAATGTTGAATTCAAAATTATTTTTTAATAGCATTCAAGGCAATGAAGATACAAAATTGCTAGTACATTGTTATTGTAAAGTTGTGATTTACAAATTTGTATTGTGCTGGCTTTTATTCCGTGCCAAATTTGATTATAATTTTATTCAATTTTTTGTACCCTGTATTTGTTGTGGGAATTTATTGTAAGGGTTGTATGATAGTGAGAGAGAGTGTGAAGACTCAAGCTGTTGAAGAATGAAGTGTTTTCGCGGGTAGCTCGCGACTTAGCATCCCACGAAGTAACTCATGTGCCCTGCACATGCTGGAATGCGAAGAGTCAGGCCAGATGGAGACAGCTGTGTCTCGCGAGTAAGGCCTTCTCGCAAGACACCCGCGAGACATTCTGTTCTGCCAGCCTGTCCATTCTGATACACACTTTCTGTGCCTACACTATTTATACCCACATTACCCACAAATGCTTGTGTTAGGTTCTAAAGACTTAGGTTTTTTTGTATTTAGAACTCCAATATGTATTGTTGATAAACCATGATCAAAACAATATATTTAGTAGTATTTAGTCTTGCTCAAAGTTGTATCTTTTATGTAAAGTTGGAATCGAGCTAAGGTAGAAGTTACTGTGCATTTCGGCCTGGCTCGATCGATCGAAACTTAGGCTCAATCGATTGAATCTCGGGCAGAATGTGTTTTTCTGTAGATTTCCAACTCAGCCCTAGCTTGTTTAAAACGTTTAGGATTTTCTAATTTGTCCTAAGTATAAAAGGCAAACCCTAGCCACATTTTAGTGTTGCTCATATTGCTGTTTGTGTAAATCTCTTGTGAGATCTAGAGGAGCTTTCCTTTACACAAACTTAGGGTTTTCAATGAGGAGATATTATCTACACTTTGATGATTAACTCAGTTGCTGCCGTTGAAGCTTAAAGAAACACAAATGGGTGTGCTTGTATCTGGTGGTGAATCCAAGAAAGAAGGAGTCCGTGAATTCGGAGCTTGCACGTGGTCGTGTCAGTAAGTTCTGTTGGTGGGTAGCAATAAGAAGTCGAGCGTGGGGGCTTGTAAGTCTTATTGTATGAACTTCGATTCTTTCAAGATAGTGGATTCAAGTTTACCTTGAGGATAGCAAGGTTAAATCCTCCCCAGGTTTTTATCGGTTTGGTTTCCTGGGTGATCATATCTTTGTGTTATTTATCTTTCCGCTACTTTGCATGATATGATTGTTTGATTGTGATAACCTAGATTTGGAATTTGGACTATGTAAAAACTTGGCTAATTACCTAGGTTAATCTAATTGTGTTTTTAAGGGGTCTAAAAACCATCAAGTGGTATCAGAGCGGGTTGCTCTCTTGTTATTGATCTTTTGATCACTGAGCTGATCCTTGACCCCTGTTGTCATGGAACACGGACACTCTCTAGTTATTCCTCCTCACTTTGATGGGAATAATTATGCTTATTGGAAAGTAAAGATGAAAGCATTCCTGAAATCGATTGATGAGAGAGCTTGGAACTCCATTGAATACAGATGGGAGAAGCCCACTACTCCTGTTAGTGAGTGGGAAACTTCTCAAAAAGAAGCAGCCGCGTTCAATAGTAAGGCTATGAATGCTATCTTTAACGCTGTTTCTATGGAGTAATTTAAGAGAATCTCTAATATTGAGGTTGCTCATACTGCTTGGAACATCCTCCAGATTGTGCATGAAGGCACAAAGGCTGTCAAAATCAATAAATTGCAGCAATTGACTTCAAAATTTGAAAGCATTTGAATGTTTGATGATGAATCTTTTGATGAATTCTATGCAAAATTGAATGATATTGTTAATTCTGCTTTTAACTTGGGTGAAATCTATGATCAACCTAAAATTGTTAGAAAGATTCTTAGATCTTTAACTGAAGACTTTAGACCCAAGGTGACTACCATTACTGAGAGCAAGGATGTGGACTCCATCCCTGTTGATGAACTTGTAGGATCTCTTCAATTTTATAAGTTGGACCTACCAAAAACTAACAAATCCAAATCAATGGCTCTTAAGTCAGTTGATGATGTTGAGGTTGGTGGATTTGATGATGAGCTCTCTGCTACAGAGATTGCTTACCTTGCCAAGAATTTTAGAAACTTTCTCAGGAATAGTAACAGAAAGGCAAGAGGCATGAACACTGTTGAACCTAGAAACTTTAGGAAGAATGATCCCACTAAGGCTAACAATAATGATAAACCTAGAGAAAAAGTAGGTCAATCTTTTAATAATTCTATGGGTCCTCGGTGTTTTGGATGTCAAGGGTATAGTCACATGAAATCTGAATGTTCTAGCTATTTGAAGTCTAAGAGTAAGGCTATGGCTGTAACCCTTAGTGATAGTGAAGTTTCTGATGATGAGTCTAATTGTGATGAGGATGGAAACTTCATTGCTTTCATTGCTACTACTGTTGTAAATGAAAGCATATCTGCTGAAGAGAACCCTTTTGATGGAGAACTCTCTGAGGATGCAGATATTCAAGAGGCCTACAATAAACTTTGTAAAGTTGCTGCAAAGGATGCTATGAATGTTGAACTTGGCCTGAAGAAAATTGAATCTCTTGAGCTTGATAAGAAGAATTTGCTTGTAAAACTGTTTGATACTAATGAACTTTTGAACAATGTGAAAACTGAGAATATGCTATTGCTTGATAAAGTTAAATCTTTGGAATTTGATTTAGCTGTTGCTAGATCTGTTAGTTCTAAACTTGATCAAATGCTGAGTGTTCAAAAGTCTCCTTCTGACAAATCTGGATTAGGTTATGTTGAAAGCATCTCTGTGTCTGCTCCCCATTCCACAAACTTTGTCCCTTCATCTTCTTCTGAACCTTCTGTGAGTGAGATTGTGAGTGAAACTGTCAAACCCCCTGTGAGTGAGGTTGTCAAACCCATAGAAGTTTAATCATCTAGGAAGATTAGGGTTGATATGAAAGAGTCTAAACCTAAGAAGCCTATCTTGTCTAAGGACAAGTCACATGATAAGCCTGCATGGGTTTGTCATTTTTGTGGAAAGTCTGGACACATTTGTCCAAATTGTTACAAGCTGCAAGCTGCTAAGAGAGCAAACAAACCAAAAGTACCTGTGCCTTAAGCACAAGATCCTATGGTACTCATTGGTGAATTGGTAAAGGCTTTAAACCTTTATTCCAATCCTGGAGTTGGTAATCATTCCCATGTGAATAAGAACTCCAATGCTCATGGTGCATCTAAAAGGTTTTGGATGCAAAAGACTTAAACTAATTGAGTCTTTCTGACATGGTCCTTGTGCTTCATTGGTCTACCCTTTGTGACCTTTATTCTTTGGTTCTACGTTTTTTTTCTAGGATTTGCATTGCATAACATTCATGCATTTCATTCTAGGTGTTTTTTTTTTAATAATAAAAAAAAATGGAAAAAGGAAAAAAAAGAGAGGCAAATTGTGCTTTGCACTAGTTTCTTGGTTTTGAGAACAAGGTCGGTCGATTTATTTTCACATAACATGTCTTTTGTACTTTGTTTAGCCTTGATGAGCTTACTTATTGCACTTTACTAGTTGAAACCTTGTAGTGCATGTTGTGTGGGAAAGATGTTTATGGTTTTGATCACTTTGTCTTGATCTTGAAGTCACATGTTTTTGACTTTCGGACTTGAACTTTTAGAGAAAGGCATAAATAACCATCTCACCACTGTTCACTAACCAATCATGAACACCTTAGTACATACCGTAAGATTTTGTGCTTGAGAAAGTGTAGCACATGCACAAAAAGAACATAAGGTGAAGCCTCGGTTTAATTCCTTAATGCTTAAAATTGGTGTGTACTATTAGGCTTGATGCCAAATCACATAATTAAAATTGGTGTGTACATTATCCTGACTTTTTAATAAGTTTCTGAATAAATTAAAATTGGTATGTATGTTATGAGGCAAAATTCCAGAAACTTACATGATTGCAAGCTTATGATCTAGGAGATGTGGGAGTTATATGATGTAACTTTTTAGGTGATAGTCTCTATTAAATTCTATGTGATGAATTTTGTAGACTTTGTAATTGATTGCTATTTACATATCACCTCACATGTATCTCAAGTTTTTGCTAGTTGCACACATTACACAAGTTACTCTTTGCTAAACATTGTACATGTTATTGTGTGTGTTCATGGTCTGACGAACCAAGTTTGCAAATACTTTGAATTTTGTGCAAAATTGATTTGACGCTTGAAATTTATGGAGAATGCAAGAAATTTCAAATTTGGGAAATTTGGGCTTCAATTCTTGTTTTTGAAAATCATATCATCACATACTCATGCATTGTGATTCCTTTATTTCTATGCTTTGAGTTGTTTCTAAAACTTTTTCAAAAACTGTGTTTTTCTCAAAATTTTGTAAGTCTTTGTCTGTTTCGATTGATCGAGTATGTTTTTCGATCGATTGAAATTTTTTTTTTTTAAATTCTGTGAGCCTCTGTGTGTTTCGATCGATCGAAACTGTTTTTCGATCAATTGAAAATCGTATGGGATGTTTTTTAAAAACTGAGTTTCAGATCAGACAAACACTTTTTCAAAAAGTTCTTTGCTTTTTCTCTCTCCATACGACTCGGTCAAGGCTCACTCACAAATTTTTGTCGTTTTCGCCCATTTTTCTTGCAAGGTTTTCCTCTCCCAAGGCCGGTAAGACCTTTATACCCTTCCCTTTGCATTTTTTTTTATGTTTTCATGCATAAACTCATGCATTTTTGTGGGATTTTCAGAACTTTTCAAAATTGGGATTTTTGTTGAATCAATCCTTTTTTTCTGAAATTGATCATTGAGTTTTGTTCCTATATTGTTATATTCATGATATATGTTGGTTAATTTGATCAATTTGGGGCTTTGTAATAAATTGAAAATTCTAGGGTTTGTTTTGAATCCGAATTAGGGCTTTTTATTCAAATTGGTTCAATTGATGAAATTGGCTTGTTGAATTGATGTAATTGGTCATTATTTTCTGAAATCTATCTTGTATGATGATCAATTCATCAATTAATTACAAATTGATCAAGTGGTTTTCCAAAATTTTGGGGTTTTTGTTAGAGACTCTATGCTCAAGCCAAATTTGTGAACTTGACCTTAATTTGAACTTAGTTGCACTGCATTTAGTCATGCATCACTACATTTATTTTGTTCATGCATCATATAGATTTTTGCTCTATATTTTTTTTGTGCTAACTTGCAGTCTGCCCTTGGTATTTTTTTTGTTCTTTTGCTTTGTGTCTTGGTCCTTATCCTAACACCATGCCTAGGAAAACTAGAGCCTATAGGATCCCCTCCACTTCCTCTTAGTCTCCCTCTAGGAGTGAGGTGTTTAGGAAAGACAAAAGCAGAGAGGCCTTTGAGAAACTGAACAGTAAACGTAAGATTTGGGCTGAGTGTTTTGTGATTTTAGATGAGATTGATCCGGCCATTAGGGCTAACTTTGAGTTAGAGGTTAGTTTTCCCTTTTAGAGATAGATCATCCACCCTCGACCGCCCTGATTAGAGAGTTCTTCTCGAATCTCTCTTGCCACGTCTATGATTCCAACACTCTTGTTAGGAGTTGGATACGAGGTGTTGAGTTCACCATTACTCCTCGGGTAGTGGCTAAAGCTCTTGGGGTTTCAGTTGTTCGGGAGCCTGACTATCCCTATGATGAGTTTCCACCCTTAGATGTTGTCATGTCATACATCACTGGGTCTTCTATCTAGTGGGGTTCTGATCCTCGAATCACGTCTACTGAGCTTACCGAGACTACCTATCTTTTCTTTAGGATAGTGTGTCATTCTTTGTGGCCTATTTCTCATCTCCACACCATCCCTCTAGAGCGATGTGTGTTTTTGTATGCTTTTGTTTCTGGTTTGTCTATTAGTTTCCCTCATCTGTTCCTTCGTTCTTTGAACGAGGTTCATAAGAGTTCTGCCGTAGGGCATGCGCTTATCCATCCTATTTTCATTCATAGGATTTTGTTGTTTCTTGGTCTAGATGGTTTTCATTCTGGTGAGCCTGTTCATGTTATTGCTCCCATAGGCCACCTTTCTTAGGCAAAGGCTGCTCACTTGAGAGTTGCTCCTTCGCGTCCTAGAGGTGCGTCATCTGGTGCTGTTCCCCCTCCTCCCTCTTCTACAGGTGCTGATGATGCTGAGACGTCTGGTGTTGCTGCTGCTGATGCTGATGTTCCACCACCGACTACTTCGGATGATTCAGACATTCGACGTACATTGGATCATGTCTTGACCATTCAGGCGGCTCATGGACAGATTTTGGTGGACGTGCTCGATGAGATCCGTGCTTTGCGCACAAAGTTGGCCCTATTTAGACGATCTTCACCGCCACCTCCCTTTTGATGATGGATTTTGTTTGCCCTTTGGCATTCCTTCACAAAAATGGGGAGTACATATTTGATTAGTTTTGAGCTCTTGTAGAGTTTTGTCTTTAGGGGGAGAGTATTTTTGTTGGTTGGAGCTTGTGGAGTTTAGATTGTATCTAGATGCTTCACATTGTATTTTATCTTTTTAGCTCTTGCCATATTTTTGTTGGGATATTCATGTTAGGGGGAGTTACTTTTATAGCTTTATATGTTTTTATAGCTTTATATGTTTCTTGTTTTCAACTGTTCATTGATTTATATTTATGAGTTATTCATTGATATATCATATATGTCTTTATTATGTGTTGTTTGAAATCAAGAATTTATTTTATTTACTTGTATTTTTCCACACATGCGGTTATGCATTTTGTTTAGTGTTTCAGGACATATACAGGTTGATTCAATTGAGCTGCTGTCTACACTTGCAACTGATGAATAGTAGTTAGGATTGAGTTTGTTTTATGAGCATTTGTTTTGTAAATGGCTTTTCTTTGTAAACTTTGAGCTTCTAGTTGTGTTTTGTCACGGATTGCCAAAGGGGGAGTTTGTTAGGTTCTAAAGACTTAGGTTTTTCTGTATTTAGAACTCTAATATGTATTGTTGGCAAACCATGATCAAAACAATATGTTTAGTAGTGTTTAGTCTTACTTAAATTTGTATCTTTTATGTAAAGTTGGAATCGAGCTGATGCAGAAGTTACTCTGCATTTCGGCCTGGCTCGATTGATCGAAGCTTAGGCTCGATCGATCGAATCTCGGGAAGAATGCTTTTTTCTGCAGATTTCCAACTCAGCCCTAGTTTGTTTAAAACGTTTAGGGTTTTCTAATTTGTCCTAAGTATAAAAGGCAAACCCTAGCCACGTTTTAGTGTTGCTCATATTGCTGTTTGTGTAAATCTCTTGTAAGATCTAGAGGAGCTTTCCTTTACACAAACTTAGGGTTTTCAAGGAGGAGATATTATCTACACCTTGATGATTAACTCAGTTGCTGCCATTGAAACTTAAAGAAACACAAGCGGGTGTGCTTGTATCTGGTGGTGAATCCAAGAAAGAAGGAGTCCGTGGATTCGGAGCTTGCATGTGGTCGTGTCAGTAAATTCTACTGGTGGGTAGCAATAAGAAGTCGAGTGTGGGGGCTTGTAAGTCTTATTGTATGAACTTTCAATTCTTTCAAGATAGTGGATTCAAATTTACCTTGAGGATAGCTAGGTTAAATCCTCCCCAGGTTTTTACCAGTTTGGTTTCCTAGGTGATCATATCTTTGTGTTATTTATCTTTTCGCTACTTTGCATGATATGATTATTTGATTGTGATAACCTAGATTTGGAATTTGGACTAAGTAACAACTTGGCTAATTACCTAGGTTAATCTAATTGTGTTTTTGAGGGGTCTAAAAACCATCATCTTGTGAGAGCTTCTGAGAGAAAACCCTAGCTAAACCACTTGAGAGTTAGAAATTGTTAATCCAACAATTCTCTACATCTTTGTTTGTGGATTTTCCTCATCTCCTACCTCTCCATTTCCATACCATTGAGAGGTCAATAGCCCAAACACTTACCACACCTTTTGAGAGTGTCCAGTGAGGTTTTGGTGCTACTAGGAAACATTGGAAGAAGCCAAAGATGACAGATGCAACATGGAGCTTGTTGCGGGATCCGGAGAGCTAGACAAGACACTGTTCCGAGAAGCCTTGTTGGAGTAGGAGTTTGGAGGGTTTAGGTACAGAGGATAGATTAGGCTTGGAGGGTCTTTTGCTTACCCATGTATCCCAACTGATTGTCTAGTGGATCGATTTCCGCTTGGAGGGTGGCGGAGAGGTTTTTCGCCGAGTTCTTTGGTTTCCTCTTCGATAACACGTCTCGGTGTTATCTGCGTTTGCAACTCTCTTCCCTACTCTTGTTCATTTTATTTTACTGTTGTGTTGCTTTAAATATGGATTAGAGTAGCTTTCTTGCATGTTTGCTTGCGTTTACACTATTCCGCACATAGTATTAAGTTAGTGTAAAAACAACCAAGCCATAATTTGAATTGGGGGTCTAAACGAGCTCTAGTGTTTTCAAACATTTCGAGCTTTCAATTGGTATCAGAGCGGGTACACTCGCTGTTGTTTAAATACCTGAGTGTGTTCCTTGACCCCACTTTTGAGATGGACCGGTCTCAATCTTTGAATGTTCCACCATTATTTGATGGTAGTAACTACACTTTTTGGAAAGTCAGGATGAGGGCATTTCTGTGTTCAATAGATGATAATGTTTGGGATGCCGTAGAAGTAGGTTGGACTAGGCCCGAGGCTGCAAAATCCACTTGGGATAAAGCAGCACTTGCGGCAGCTAATGCTAACAGTAAAGCATTGAATGCTATATTTTGTGGTGTTTCTCTAGAGGAGTTCCACAAGATTTCTCACATAAAAGTAGCCAAGGAAGCTTGGGAGATATTGGAGACCACTTGTGAAGGAACAAAGAAAGTTAAGGACACAAAGCTTCAGATGTTAACCACCAAATTCGAAGAGCTTAAGATGGGAGATGAAGAGTCCTTTGATTCATTCTATGGAAAGCTCAACGAAATTGTGATTGCGAAGCTCAATCTTGGTGAGAAGATTGAGGATGCTAAAGTGGTTAGAAAAATTTTGAGGTCCCTACCGGAAAGCTTTCGAGCGAAAGTTACAGCTATAGAAGAGAGTAAAGACTTGGATGAGATCAAGATCCAAGAGCTAATCAGATCTCTTCAAACATATGAGCTTGGACTGCCCTCTTATAAGACAAGGAAATCTCTTGCTCTTAAAACCATCACCGAAAGAATGAATGATTCCTCCGAAGAAGATGAAGTGGAAAAGGATGTAGTATTTCTAGCAAAGAACTTCCAGAAATTTCTGAATATGAAGAACAGTGGGAAACCGTTCAGAGGAAGGAATTTCTCATCCTCCAAAGGTGATAGGAAGGAGTTTAAGAAGAAAGAAGGAAAGGATTCCCAGTCTCCTCAAGGCATTGTGTGTTATGAATGCAATGTCCATGGACATCTTAAGAAGGAGTGTCCCAACTATCTAAGAGGAAAGGGCAAGGCGTATGCCACAACACTTAGTGATTCGGATTCTTCAAATTTTGACTCTGAAGAGAGTTGTGATGGAGAAGGGAACTAGTCTGCATTTATGACTATTGCTCATGTTGAATCCTCAGAGGATTTGAACTTGCTTGTACAAGAACTTGGGGATCATAGTGATGAAGAATCAATGGGAGTTGTCGAAGAATCTGATGCTGAAGAAGATGAAAACGCAGCCGGCCTTCAAGAGAACTACAACTCACTCCTTGAGAAATCAGGAGAGTATACAAGGATAGCCAAGGCAGCCGTAAAGAAGATGAAAAAGGCAGAGGAGGACTATAAAAGTCTTCTAGTGCGGTATAAGGAGGCTAGGTGTGAGATAGAAACAATGAATGGTGAGCTGACTGAAGCTTATTCAAAAATCAGATTTCTGGAGCTAGAGGTAGTGCAAGCAAATGCCAAGATAAAGAAGGTATCCATGAAGAAGCTAGATGATGTTATTTCACCTCAAAAACATTTCTCAGATAAGTCCGGGTTGGGATATACTGGAGGGAGTAGCTCATCGGCAAATGTCACCAAAGAAGTGAAGTTTGTGAAGGCTAGAGAGCCAGTTGTAGTTGCATCTACTCCTGAGAAAGTAAAGGATGAAACGAAGAAGAATGTGGCTGACCAATGAGTGCTGACCAAGTCTCGTAACCAATTAGTGGCTAGAACTGAAGCCAAAGGAAGATTACCTCCAAAATCACAAAGAAGTTCGAGAACGAACCATGTATGCCATTATTGTGGACTTCAAGGGCACACCAAACCTAATTATCATAAGCTGAGAGCATTGAACAATCCTAGGGATTAAAGGTTAAGAGGACCAAGAAATGACAGGAGGAATTGGATTGTTGGGCAACCACGAAGTCAAAATGAAGATTTCGGTGTGATGGATGTAATGAAGATGATTGAGGCATTCACCACATGTTTGGCGAACTTCAACAGCAAGTTTGAAGGTCACAATTCACGTACCCAATCCTATAGGGATATCACCCCGAACGCACGTGACATATGGGTGAAGAGGGGTACTCGTGCATGATTATCTCCCATGTCCATGCATCAATACTTCCAATGCTTAGGATCATAGGTTCATGCATCATATCATGCATTGTTTTTCTGTTTATAGCATTTTTTAAAGTTTTTTTTGTGTGTTCTTTCAATTCTTGCTCTGCTTTTTAGTGTGTTCAAAATTCAAAAACCCATAAAAATTGAAAAATCTTCAAAATTTTGATCGCTTGTCTTTGTGTATATCACATGTGAGTTTGGCCTAGTACCTTCGTACTAATGGCGTAGTGTATTTTCGAACTTAGCTTGTTTCTATATGCACATCTATCTGTGTGGAAGAAATCTTGGAAACTATGCATGATTGTTGTAAATAGATCTTCAAACTTGTCATGAATGATTGGTCAATTGTCTTGATGGTCTTGATTCTTGCATAGACTTGTGCCTATATCTCTTCCCACATTATTTTTTTTTTATTATCTTTTTTTTTTTTTTTTTTGTTTTTGAAATTGAGCTCTCCAAATGTAAATCTCAAAGTGAAAAAGAGATATTGAGCTGCAAAAGCCTGTCGCATATACTAGTATTTGACTAGGAAAAAGGGAAAGCGGCTTTTATATTGAAATGTATGGTGTTCAAAAAGCCAAAGGCTAATCCTCAATGTTGAAATATCAAAAATTTCAAGCACCGATCACAAAAAGAGATGTATTTATCAAAAAAGGATCAAATGTCATGATTTATGCAGAAGCCAAATGAAAAGCTTCTAAGTTGCCTTACTATATATGTGCATTTCTATAATTGAGATTGATCACTTGCCTTAGTACTAGTTGTGTATGACTTGATTGAATTGATCATTGAAGCTTCACTTTGGTCTAAGGACTATTTCACACCTGATACTCACCCACAACACACAAGACTTTGATTCAATAAATGCTTATCTCATTTGTGTGATTGTACATATTCAAATGTGATGTGTATGCTCAAGTACTTGATGATCAAATCCAAAAATATTTTTGAGTGTTTAATTTGTTTTTGAAAGTGATTTTATACTTTCGTGCTTTTATCTACTCGTTCAGAGGCTGTTTCGCAAGAAGCTCGCGACTTAGAGCTTCCCACGAAAGGTGCTTGAGGGAAAACAAAAATTATATTTTTCATACAGACACTCTCGCTACTGCCTCGCGAGTATTTCACAACTAACCTCTTCTTGCAAATTGGTTTTTAGGCAGAAAATGAATTTTTCTCAAAATCACACAGAAGTTATCGTGACTGTCTCGCTATTGTCTCGCGACATAAAGCTTCTCGTGAAAGGTTTTAAGCTTCAGTGGCCTTTCTCGTGACTGTCTCGCGACTGCTTCACCACTGCCTAATCCGCGAAAAACGCGTGTTTTCAGTCTAAATGTAGCAAATGTGACAGGTTTTCAAACATTTTTCTTTTCCCTTGCCCAAGTCTCTCGAACCCCTTTCAACCCAAATCACTATTTCATTAAAACCCCATCATTTTCAAGCAAATTTATGCAAAATCCTTTCAAGGTATGTATTTCTTACACGTTTCTCATCTTTTAGTTTCGGATTATGCAGAATTTATGCTTAGGGTTTTGAAAATTGGGGATTTTCGAAAATTGGGTTGGGTTTCCTTTTCTAGTAAATTTTTTTAAAAATATTTGATTGGCCTGTGTCCCATCTGCTGTTTGTGCATCTGTGTTGGCCCCATGTGGCATTTCGAGCATGTATTGAGGCATTTTTCCAAATGTTCATGCATTTTTCATAACTGTTGTGCATTGGTGCATGTCATGTGTTTGACAAATTGTCTAAGTGATAGTTCTGTGTTGTTTTGGACTCAACTGAGTTCCAATCTTCTGTGTTGGTCTTGTTTGACCATTTGTATCATTCTTCTTAATCATCTTGTGTGTGCTTTACACACTTTGGTTAGCTTGTGCCTCAATGCCATGCCATGCACACCCTAGGCACTCTCTAAGGCCCCTCTAGGCACCCCTCATGCATCTCAAGATGCACACACATGCACAAGAACATGCATTGCCTATGCACACACAGACACACTCACTCTATTCATGCAGTTTGATTATATTTACATGCTCTAACATTGTTGGCATGTTGGTTCTGTCTGGTTGCTCTATTTTAAGTGTGATATGTTCTGTTTTGAGTTGTTTTCATTTTTGTTTAACCTAACATGAATTTAATCATTTTTTTCTACTCTGCTTTGTGGTATTGTTCTTGGTTCTTCTCTGTGATTGTGTTACTTTGCACAGATGTCTCCTACTAAGCATGCAGCCACCAAGAAACCATCTTCCAAACACGCACGCACTGACTCTACTCATTTCAAGTCTGCTGATGCTGATATGAAGTTTAATGATTGCTACAAAGGCGCAACCATTATCATGGAAAGGGTGGTCAATTTAGAATCCCTTGAGGGCACTTTCACCCCTGAGGTGTTCAAAGAAAGGACATGGACCAAACTCTTGAACCCGGTTGAGGTTGTCTATTCAGAGATCATAAAGGAGTTCTTCTCCAATGCTGCTATAGACGGAGATTGTATAGAGTGCTGGGTAAGGCACAAAGAGTTTGTGATTACAAGGGAGATCATCCAGGATTTTTTGGAAGTTCGTCCAACCTCACAGCCAATTGCAGTGCAGTATGAGTATAGGTTGGGATCTACTGATGAGATGATAAGGACACTTGGTGGCACACCGAAGAAATCATCCATGAACACAATACCATTTTCACCGGAAATGAGAGCTTTGGCATATGTGATGATCCACAACTTATATCCAGTCACCAACCTCACCACTTTATCTGCTCCAAGGACAAGATTTTTGTATGATCTCTTTACCCACAAAGAGATAGATAGTTGTGGACATATCTTCCATGTGTTGAAGAAGAGTACTGAGAAGCAGAATTCAAGAACTGTAATGCCATTTCCCTCACTGATTATGGGATTAATTGCGAAGTCAAAGTTCGAATTCCCGAGTGGTCTGCCAGCAGTTCAGAGGGACTATCCCATTGGTGCACACAGTCAATAGAAGCACCGCTCACATCAAAGGCTCCAAAATTGGTGTACACACGATTCCATAGCATTGTGTTGAGGACGAGGGTGGAGATACAGAGGAGGAGATTGACAGATTCACTTCTGCTCCAGAATCATCAGCACAACCATCTTCCTCAGCACCAGCATGGGGACCAGATAGACTTGATTGCATTCTGGCTAGAGTTGAGCAGATGTACACAATGCTAGATTCCCATCTACAACATATGGCAAACTAGTTCACTTATATTCAAGGACAGATCACAGCCTTATCTACTCAGATAGAGGAGTTATCCGTCAATCATGGTTCCAACTCCGAGTTCGAGGCATTCTAGCCCTTTGGCCATTCCAGTCAAAAAGGGGGAGAAAATTTTGAGGGGGAGTTGAGGGAGAGCCTGCATAGTGAAAGGGGGAGTTTGAAAAGCTAACACATAAACATAGTTGTTTTGCTTTGAACTGGTTTTAGTTTTTATAACTAATAGTTCTTGTTTATGTTTTTACTGATTTATGTAAAGCTTTAGCACTCTATGGTTTAATATTCAGTATTTGTTTTTGTTTGTGACTTTCTCAATGCTTGTGTAGCATTCTTTGTGTACTTCTAGATATTGCTAATATGTCTTGAGTACTTCACACTTGTGCCCTTAGTAGGATTGTTCCTAGATGCATATATACTTCGTGTATTTTGCATTGGTTGTGTGATTGGACATGCAAGTAATCATAAGTGATTGCTTTATTGTACATGTCCGGATGAACATTTACTTGTTATATGTTCATTGGAGTCATTCTTTAATGACTGCCTTTTGTTTTTTTAATTTTTTTTTATCAAGTGTTTGTTTGCATGATATCTATTGTTTTCATACTTGATCACACTATGCTTGCTCTTGTTCATACCTTGTGTTCAACTTGTCATAAGCTTAATGAAAGTTTTGTTTATGTGTGAGCGTTTCAGGTTACAGGTATATACTGCAAGTGCTTCACAGTTTCTAGATTAGGTGTGAGTGAGTTTTTGCCTTTGTTCCCAAACTCACGTTTAAGTCTAGAGTCTGTTGTTAGGGGTTTTGTCATAGAATAGCCAAAGGGGGAGATTATAAAGTTGTGATTTACAAATTTGTATTGTGTTGGCTTTTATTCAGTGCCAAATTTGATTGTAATTTTATTCAATCTTTTGTACCCTATATTTGTTGTGGGAATTTATTGTAAGGGTTGTGTAATAGTGAGAGAGAGTGTGAAGACTCAAGCTATTGAAGAATGAAGTGTTTTCGCGGGTAGCTCGTGACTTAGCATCCCGCGAAGTAACTCATGTGCCCTACACTTGAGAGTTAGAAATTGTTAATCCAACAATTCTCTACACCTTTGTTTGTGGATTTTCCTCATCTCCTACCTCTCCATTTCCATACCATTGAGAGGTCAATAGCCCAAACACTTACCGCACCTTTTGAGAGTGTCTAGTGAGGTTTTGGTGCTGTTGGGAAACATTGGAATAAGCCAAAGATGGAAGATGCAACATGGAGCTTGTTGCGGGATCCGGAGAGCTAGACAAGACACGGTTCCAAGAAGCCTTGTTGGAGTAGGAGCTTGGAGGGCTTAGGTACAGAGGGTAGATTAGGCTTGGAGGGTCTCTTGCTTACCCATGTATCCCAACTGATTGTCTAGTGGATCAGTTTTTGCTTGGAGGGCGACGGAGATGTTTTTCGCCGAGTTCTTCGGTTTCCTCTTCGATAACACGTCTCGGTGTTATTTGCGTTTGCATCTCTCTTCCCTACTCTTGTTCATTTTATTCTACTGCTGTGTTGCTTTAAATATGGATTAGAGTAGCTCTCTTGCATGTTTGCTTGCGTTTACACTATTCCGCACTTAGTATTAAGTTAGTGTAAAAACAACCAAGCCGTAATTTGAATTAGGGGTCTAAACGAGCTCTAGTGTTTTCACACATTTCGAGCTTTCAGTTATACTCTTAACACTTTTACAATAATTTATTTTAAGAAATCAAATTGATTGTTTAAACACTATTTATTTAGTTAATCTCAAAATTACATTAACATATATATGCAGAGCTAAGAATTCAGTTTAGAGGGCAATGTTGAAAGAAAAATTAATTGATATTAATAGCAAACTATATATATATATATATATATATATAGTTTGCTATTAATATCAATTAATTTTAATAGCAAAGTTATGAATGCTATTTTTAATGCTATTTCTATGGAGGAATTCAAGAGAATCTCTAATGTTGAGGTTGCTCATACTGCTTGGAATATTCTCCAAATTGTGCATGAAGGCACAAAGGTGGTTAAAATCAATAAGTTATAGTAGTTAACAACTAGATTTGAAAGCATTAGGATGTCTGATGATTATTCTTTTGACGAATTCTATGCTAAGCTTAATGATATTGTTAATTCTGTATATAGTTTGGGTGAAATCTATGATCAACCTAAAATTGTTAGGAAGATTCTTAGATCCTTGACTGAGAATTTTAGACTCAAAGTGACTGCCATCACTGAAAGCAAGGATGTGGACTTCATCCCTGTTGATGAACTTGTAGGATCTCTTCAGTTCTATGAGTTGGACCTACCTAAGACTAGCAAATCCAAATCAATGGCTCTTAAGTCTGTTGATGATGTTGATGTGAGTGGATTTGATGATGAGCTCTTTTCTACAGAGATTGCCTATCTTGCCAAGAATTTTAGAAACTTTCTTAGGAACAATAACATAAGGGCAAGAGGTAAAAACATTGCTGAACCTAGAAAATTAGGAGGAATGATCCTACTAAGGTTAATAACACTGAAAAACCTAAAGAGAAAGTAGGTCAACCTCCTAATAATTCTATGGGTCAACAATGTTTTGGTTGTCAAGGGTATGGTCATGTGAAATCTGAATGTCCTACATTCTTGAGGTCTAAGGGTAAGGCTATGGTTGTAACCCTTAGTGATGATGAAGTTTCTGACAATGAGTCTGGTAGTGATGAGGATGGAAACTTCATTGCTTTCATTACTACTACTGTAGTTGATGAAAGTGTTGTTGTTGAAGAGAACCCTTCTGATGGGGAACTTTCTGAGGATGCAAATTTATAAGAAGAAGCCTATAATAAACTTTGCAAAGTTGTTGCAAAGGATGCTATGAGTGTTGATGCTAATGAATTGTTGAATAATGTGAAGACTGAGAACATGCTTTTGCTTGATAAAGTTAAGAATTTGGAACATGAATTATCTGTTGCTAATAAACAAACAAATAGGTCTACTAGTTCTAAACTAGATCATATGCTTAGTGTTCAAAAGTCTCATTCAGACAAAACTGACTTAGGTTTTGTAGAAAGCATCTCTGTGCCTAAACCCCATTCCACAAATTTTGTTTCTTCTTCTGAGCCTCCCGCGAGTGAGATTGTCAAACAAGCTAAAGTTACACCTCCTAGGAAAATTAGGGTTGGTCTTCAAGATTCTAAACCTAAAACTCCTAACCCTCCTAAGGGCAAGTTGCATGATAAGCCTGCATGAGTTTGTTTTCTTTGCTTTTCTAGGATTTGCTTTGCATAACATTCATGCATTCATTCTATGTTTGTTTTTGTTATTTCTTTTCAAAAATTAAAAAAAAAAAAAAGAAAAAAAAAAAAAGAGGAAAAGGGAAGCAAAATGTGTTTTGCATTATTTGTCTTGGATTTGAAATCAAGGTTGGCCAATTTATTTTTACATAACATATCTATGTATCTTGTTTAGCTTGGATGAGATTATTTATTGCACTTTACTAGTTTGAGCTTTGTAGTGCATGTTGTGTGGGATGATATTTATAGTTTTTGATCTCATGATCTTGATCTTGAAGTCACATGCCTTTGATTGTCGGGCTTGAACTTATTGAGAAAGGCATAAATAACAATCTCACCACTACTTACTAGCCAATCATGAACGCCTTAGTGCATATCATATGTTTTTGTGCTTGAGAAAGTGTAGCACATGCACCAAAAGAACATAAGGTGTAGTCTCGGTTTAAATGCTAAAATTGGTGTGTACATTATTAAACTATAATTAATTCAATCAATTAAAATTGGTGTGTATATTATCCTGGCTATGTTAACAAGTTTCTGATCAAATAAAATTGGTGTGTACATTATGAGGCAAATCAAGAAACTTACATGATTGCAAGCCTGTTTTTTAGGAGATGTAGGAGTTATATGATGTAATTCTTTAGGTGATAGTCTCTTTCAAATTTATGTGATGAATTTTGTAGAAATTGTGCTTGATTTCTATTTACATATCACCTCACATGTATCTCAAGCTTTTGCTAGTTGCACACACTACACAAGTTACTCTTTGCTAAACTTTGTACATGTTATTGTGTGTGATTTTGTTTTGGCCATCCAAGATTGAAACTTCCTTGAGTTTAATGCAAAATGTGTTTGAAGTTTGAGAACTTAAGGAAACTTGATTGAAAATCTTAATTTTGGGAAATCTGGGTTCAATACAACTGTTTTTGAAAAGGATTTCATCTTATACTCATGTATTTTATTCATAAAATACTATGCTTTGAGGAGTTTCTGCATAAAATTGTTTTGTTTTTCAAAAATTTAATTTTTCTAGATTTTCGATCGATCGAACTTGTTGCTCGACCGATCGAAATTGTGATTAAAATTTTGGTTTGAATTTGACCGTTTCGATCGCTACTTGATTGCTTCTGGATCAATCGAATGTAATTTTCGATCGATCGAATCTAATTTTCGAACAATCGAAAATCGCACAGAGAGTTTTTAAAAAACCTTAAGCTTTTCACGTGTTCTATCTCTTTCAAACTTTTCAAAAGCTTTTCTCTCTCTCTTCTATCGGTCTAAGATTCAAAGCAAGATTTTTGTCCTCTAAGGCCAGTAAGACCTTTTTGCTCATCCTTTTTCATTTATTTTCATGTTTCATGCATTTTTGTCATGTATTTTGGGGAAAATTTCGAACCTATGAGAATTTGGGGATTTTGGTGTTTTCAATCTTTTCTTTCACAATTGATCAATGGGTTTTTGTTGTGAGATGATATAATACTGATCTTTGTGAACTAATTTGATCAATTTGTTGATTTGAGAAAAAATGAATTTTCTAGGGCTTGAAACTACCTGAATTGGGAATTTTGTTTAATTGAGCTTAATTTGATGAAATTGGCTTGTTAGATTGATTAATTTGATCATTATAATATGTTATCTATCTTGTGTAATGATCAATTGATCAAATTGTTTTTTTTTTTTAAGTGAGTTTTCAAAATTTGGGGTTTTTGATATAAACTCTATGCTCAAGCCAATTTTGTGATTTTAACGTAAAATTGAACTTATTCTCACTACATTAGAGCATACATCATATGTTGATATTGTTCATGCATCATATAGAATTGTTATTTCTATATTTTAGTGCTAACTTGCGGTCTGCTCTTGGTTTTTCTTGTTTTTGTTTTTTGTCTCTTTTTTGTCTTTCCTTTCTGCTCTCTAGCATCATGGTTAGGAAGACTAGAGCTCATAAGACCTCCACCTCTACTTCTTCTCCCACCTTTGATAGTGAGAGGTTCCTTAGTGAGAAAAACCAGGAAACATATGAGAAGCTGAACATGCGTAGGAATGTGTAGGCTGAGAGAAAGGTTTTGTTAGATGAGTTAGATGGTGAGATTAGGAGAAATTTTGAGCATAGGGGTTGGCTTCCTTTGCTGGACATTTCACATCCCCCTCCAGCTGCCTTGATCAGAGAGTTCTACTTGAACCTCTCGATCCACTCCTATGATTCCAACACTCAGGTAAAGAGTTGGATACGGGGTATAGAGTACACCATTACCCCTTCGGTAGTGGCTGATGCTCTTGGGGTGCCTTTGGTCCAGCATCCTGTTAATCCTTATGATGAGTCTCCGCCCCTTGATGATATTATGTCATTAGTACTGGTACTTCTATCTAGTGGGGTTCTGATCCTCGGATCACCTCTCACGAGTTGACTGAGATTCATTATCTCTTTTTCCAGATTTCTTGCCATTCCATTTGGCCTATCTCTCACCTGCATACTATTCCTTTGGAGAGATGTACATTTTTGTATGCGCTTGTCATTGATGCTCCTATGAGCTTTCCTTATCTTTTCATTCATTCTTTGATTGAGGTACATAGGAGTAGTTCTACTGCTCATGCTCTTTTCTTCCCCATTTTTATTCACCAGATTTTGTTACATCTAGGATTAGATGAGTTTCCGGCGTCTGAGCCTGTTCATATCATTGCTTCTATAGGTGCCACCTTTCTTAGACAGAGGGCTGCTCAGATGCGAGCTAGCTCTAAATGCCCTAGAGTTAATTCTTCCACTTCGGGTGTTGCACCTCCTCCTTCTCCTCCCCCTTCTA
The DNA here is from genome assembly GCF_001633185.2 of Quercus lobata. Taxonomy (NCBI): domain Eukaryota; kingdom Viridiplantae; phylum Streptophyta; class Magnoliopsida; order Fagales; family Fagaceae; genus Quercus; species Quercus lobata. The sequence continues at coordinate 103,909,582 of NC_044905.1, read as the reverse complement.
CTTCAGGTTATCCGGCTGCAGATGATTATGTAGATCCGACTGCTTCTGCTGTTCCTCCGCCTACTATTTTAGATGATTCAGACATTCGTCGTATGTTGGAGACTGTCATAACCGTTCAGGCGGCTCATGGTCAGCTTTTGGTGGACATGCTTAATGAGCTTCAATCTTTGCGAGCGGATTTGGAGAGTCTTCGACAGCCACCTCAGCCGCCTCCTTTTGATGATGAGTGATTACCCTTTGACAATCCGTCACAAAAAGGGGGAGTACATATGGATAGGAGATTTTGTTGATAGGGGGAGATTTTTGCTGTTTTGGAGCTGTGGAGTTTTAGATTGTATCTAGGTGCTTCATCATGTATTTATATTTTTTTGGCTCATGATGTATTTTGTTTTATTTGAGTTGTCTATGTTAGGGGGAGATACTGTGATATGTTTATTTATATTTCTTGTTTCACATTGTGCTACATTGATTATTGATTTATATTTATGAGGTTATTCAAGATATATGTCTTGTAGTTTATGTTATGTGAAATCAAGAATTTATTTTGTTTTACATGTATTTTTCACACATGCATTTATGTGTTTGTTAAGTGATACAGGAATATACAGGTTGATTCAGTCGTGCTGCTATCTACACTTGAACCTGATAGATAGTAGTTAGGTTGAATTTGTTTTGCTGGGCAATGTTTTGTAATGGGCTGTTTTTGTAAACTTTGAGTATTTTGTTTAGTTTGTGTTTTGTCACGGATTGCCAAAAGGGGAGTTTGTTGGGTTTTAAGACTTTAGGTTTAAATATATTAGAACTTCAATTTGTAATGTTGGCAAACCATAATCAAAATATTTTAGTCTTGTTTTAGACTTGCTCAAAGTAGGTTTAAGTGTAAAGTTGGAATCGAGTGTACTGTAGGATTTATTATGTAAATCTGCCTAGCTCGATTGATTGAAAATTAGACTCGATCGATCGAATCTCGTGCAAATTGTTTTTCTGCAGAATTTTCCAACTCAGCCCAAGCCCGTTTGACCTGTAGGGTTTTATGTTTTGCCTTAAGTATAAAAGGGAAATCCCTAGCCACGTTTTGAGGTTTCTCTTTATGCTGTGTGTGTGAATCTCTTGTGAGATCTAGAGGTGTTTGCCTTCATACATACTTAGGGTTTCCAATCTCAAGATTGATGTCGAGAGCTTGGTGATCAATTTAGTTGCTGATTCAAGAGCTTAAAGATACACAAGCGGGAGTGCTTGTACTTGTTGAGAATCCAAGAAAGAAGTAGTCCATGGACTCGGAGCTATCACATGGTTGTGGTAGTAAGTTTCCTACTCGAGGTAGTAATAGGATGTTAGTGGTCTAAGTCGCTATTGTGTAAACTTCAATTCTTTCATAGTGGATTTGTTTTATCTTGAGGGTAGCTAGGTTAAATCCTCCCTAGCTTTTTACCGGTTTTGTTTTCCTGGGTAATCATATCGTTGTATTATTTATTTTTCGCACTTTACAATGATATGATATATTTGTGTTAACCTAGATCTGATAATTTAACTAAGTAATTACTTGACTAATTAACTAGGTTAATCTGGTTGTGTTTTAAGGGGTCTAAAAACGTACATACCCAAATTCTCGACCTGTAAATAGTGTGTGAAAAAGGTAATGGGGGCAGCTTAGACACATTAGGATAAAGAGTTTTGAATCAGTTTGCAACATGTAAAACTAATACCATGGCAATGTCTGATAAGCCAAGAATGTATTGACCCCTTATGATGAATTAACTAATTAATTAGTCAAATTAATTAATTAATTCAATTAGCATGCAATACACATGGTAGCACAAACAAATCATCAACTAAGTTAATATGCAGCGGAAAATAAATTGACTCGGTGATTTTTTTACGAATAGGGAAAACTTACACGGCAAAAACCCCATCGGGTGATTTTAAGGTCACCACTCCTGAGAATTCACTATTATCACAACAAGCGGTTACAAGTAAAGGAATCCCAGTACTTTATACCAACTTATAGTTGAACCCTTACCTCAATACCCAATTGGACTTGTTTTGTAGTGACAATCTCTCATTTTCAATGCATTTTCTCCTAGTACGTGACTAACCAATTCGATGCGCAGATCCTAGTATGCGGCTTACTCACCAACTTGAAAAAGATGTTGATTGAAAAGTTCTTCAGTTCATCAACACGATGAAGATCATGAAGCTCCTTGGTTACAAAACCCTATGGTGCACAAACACAACAGCTTCTTGAATAGAAAGATGAACTAGGATAGATGTCTCCAGTTCACAATATGCTTGTGAAAAACTTTTGCATTGATTTGCATTAGCTGTGATGGCCCTTAAAACAATCCTTATATATGTTTAAGGTTGTGAGAAAAGAAAGCTTAAACATCTATTCACGGATTGGAGTGAAATTAGATCTGAAAAACTGATTTTCATAAATCTCGATAGATACCTTATTTGTTGAGAAGCTGTCGAGCATCGGACTAAAATAGCTTTTTGAACCTCGATAGATACTAGCTGTCGAGCTTTAAAATCTAGCATTTCTTCACTTGATTCTTGGACAAACTTGTATGGCTTTAACACTTGAACTTGAAACCTTGTTCCTTGAAGTATTAAACACATCCTAGATTTACCTAATTGCAAGTAAAGTGCGTTTTGTCAAAAGGATTAGCTAGTTCTATATTGACATATGTTCCTAACATGATTCACATATGTCCTAACAATGTCTTTCTTGAAAGATGTACTTTCCCTCTTGTCAATGGTTGTGTTGGCCATGTTACATTCCTCATTTGATGTTACTTCTCTTTCTTTAAATGAAAAGGCAGATGCTCTACTCAATTGGAAAGCCACTCTTCAAAATGAAACCAAGCCACCCCTGCCTTCATGGACTCTTCTTCCAAATAATGCAACCTGTTAGATTCTTAATGTTTAGAACAATTGGCAAATCGTGAACACAAACTTGTTTAGATATATATCTTAGAGTCTATAGGTATTATTAGACAATGCTCAAGGTGATTCAAGTCAAGATTCAAGAACATACAAGCTGGAGGAAGAAGATTTCATAATTTGTCTGGTTCGATCGATCGAAAGACAAGCTCGATCGATCGAAAGTCGTATCTGCAGAATTTTAATTAAACCCAAATAGCAGTTCAAACCCATTAAGGATTAGAGTTTCTAATCTACTTCTCCTAGTAAATAAAGGAAACCATAAGCACGTTTTTATGTGGTTTTTCAGAGAGAAAAGAGTGTGCCTCTATTGTATTTAGGGTTTTGTTCCTAAAAAGCTCTCTTATGTCTTCTACCGGTGCTATTCCTTGAAGAATCTCAAGATCTGGTATTGTAGAAGTTGCTGCCTTCTCTTGTCATCAAAGGTGTTGATGATCTAAACCTTCAAGGGTGGTCTTAGAGTCACAAACAGGAGAGTTTGTGTTGCTAAACCTTTAAGTAGGATCTCAAAGTCACAAACGGGGGTGTTTGTGTTTTGCAAAGGCCAAAGAATGAAGGAGTCCGTGGATTCGGAGCTTGCACGTGGTCGTGTCAATAAGTTCTATTGGTGGGTAGCAATAAGAAGTCGAGCGTGGGGGCTTGTAAGTCTTATTGTATGAACTTCGATTCTTTCTAGTGGATTTGCTTTTTACCTTGAGGATAGCTAGGTTAAACCCTCTCCAGGTTTTTACCGGTTTGGTTTCCTGGGTGATCATATCTTGTCTTATTTATCTTTCCGCTGCTTTGCATGATATGATCTTTGTGATTGTGATAACCTAGATTTGTTTAATTTGACTAAGTAACAACTTGGCTAATTACCTAGGTTAATCCAATTGTGTTTTTTAAGGGGTCTAAAAACCAACAAGTGGTATTAGAGCGGGTTGCTCTTTTGTTTTAGATCTTTTGATCTAAGAGCTGATCCTTGACCCCTGTTGTCATGGATAATTTGAAGTGTCTTTTTGATCATGTTTCTGCTCATACTTCTGTTGATTTTATTGATGCCTGTGAAACTCTTCGTAAGGAATTATTGAAATCTATGAAAATTGCTAAGAAATTAAAGGAAGAGTTAAAATTGGCTAATCTTGAAAAAGAGAAATTGGTTGTTAGATTAGATGAATCTAACAAAAAGAATGAATTTTTGAGAAATCAAATTTCCTCTCAAGATGAGAAGATGAAAAGCTTGGAACAAGAGTTAGTTGAATCTAAAACTAAAATTGAAAATTTGACTTGTACCAAGTCTGCTGTTGATAACAGAAGTGTTTCTGTTTCTCTTAAGCCTAAAACTGAGAAAGTTTATATCCCTCCTTTCAAGAGGAATAATAAAGAAAAGGCTTATTTTGCTAGGTTAGACAAAGGTAAAAGTTCTGATGTTGACGCTGAAGTTTCTAAACCTAAGTCTAAACCTACTGTTAGAGAGCATGATAAATCTGTTTTTGTGCCTACCTGTCACCTTTGTGGTGTTGTTGGTCAGATTAGACCAAATTCTTCTTTGTTGAGGCAAAAACCAAAATTTGAGACTAGATTTGTTGTTAGGAATACTGATGTTCCTAAATTTGTTCTTGTTTGTCACTTTTGTGGTGTCTATGGTCACATTTATCCTAATTGTCATAAATTGAAATTTAAGCATTTAGTGTTTCAATCTAGGATATGTGATGATATTTCTTCTACCATAAGTCCATATAAATTGTTTCATATTATTTTGAAAAATTTAAGCTTGTTGGCTTGTGAAAAGAATTTGCAGGATTTTAGTATTTCTCAGAAGATTGGTGTAATCCCTCAAATACACTCTGCTTCACATGGATTTTCACCTACAAAGCTGAAGACTTGTGCTAGATGGGTGAGAAAAGATTCTCCAAGGTGAGTGTTGCTAACTTGTCCCTGATTTAATTTTTTCAATTAATTGTGGACATGTTTTGTTTCTGTTTTTGGTCGTGTTTTTTTTTTTTTTTTTTTTTTTTTTTTTTTTTGGGTTGTTTTTTATTAAAAAAAAAATCCAAAAACATTGAAAAATTTCAAAAAGACAAAAATATTTTATTTTGTGTCTAGTTTTTCTTTTTGAGGATTACATGAATTATGATATCTCTCTCTTGATTTAGAACATGCTTGACATTGTGGATAAACTTGAATAGTATGTGTTATATAAGTGCTAAGCTATTTCTGATTTTGTGTATGTACTAATTTGTACATGTACTCAAGGGTTAATTAAGAAATTGATATTTCTTGTTTGTGTACCCTCTATAGCTTAGTTAAGCACTGTCATGCATTGCATTTGCATTGTTCATTTAGCATAATATGTGCTTTTTTGTTTTTGGTCATATAGTTTTTAAAACCAAAAAGATTTTTGTGTTTTGTATTTCACATCTTGGATTTATAATCAAGGATTGGTCATATTATCTTTACATAACAAGTTTATGTACCTTGTTTTAACTTTGATGAGTTTATTTATTGCACTTGACTAGTTGAAGCTTTGTAGTGCATGTTGTGTGGGATAGATGTTTATGGTGTTTATCACTTTGTCTTAATCTTGAAGTCACATGTTATTTGACTATCGGACTTGATCCTTTTGAGAAAGGCATAAATAACCATCTCACCACTGTTTACTAGCCAATCATGAACACCTTAGTACATATTGTAAGATTTGTGCTTGAAAAAGTGTAGCACATGCACAGAAAGAACATAAGGTGTAGCCTCGGTTTAAATGTTAAAATTGGTGTGTACATTATTGGACTTAATGTTAAATCAATCAAATAAAATTGGTGTATACATTATACCGGCTATTTTAATAAGTTTCTGCTCAAATAAAATTGGTGTGTATATTATGAGGCAAATCAAGAAACTTACATGATTGCAAGCTTGTTTTCTAGGAGATGTGAGAGTTATTTAATGTAACTCTTTAGGTGATAGTTTCTTTCAAATTCTATGTGATGAATTTTGTAGACTTTGTAATTGATTTCTCTTTACATATCACCTCACATGTATCTCAAAGTTTTTGCTAGTTGCACACACTACACAAGTTACTCTTTGTTAAACTTGATACATTATATTGTGTGTGATTTTGTTGTGGCCATCCAAGATTAAAAGTTTCTTGATTTTAATGCAAAATGTGTTTAATGTTTGCACTTTGAGGACAAATTGATTGAAAATCTTGACTTTGGAAGATCTGGGTTGAATTCAAGTGTTTTTGAAAAACTTTTAATCTCATACTCATGCATTTCATTCATGAAATATTGTGCTTTAAGGAGTTTCTGCATTAAATTGCTCTGTTTTTCAAAAATTTGATTTTTCCATGCATCATTTATGTTTATGATTCACATGTATTGCATTGATGTTTTCTGTATCCATCTTGCAGTTTTGTAGTCATATCTCTCATTGTTTTCACACATAACATGCATACACTTTGTTAAATTAGGTACTCAACTTGATTTAAAAATTGATTGATTAATTAATTTTTGAGTTATGTACTTTCTAGTATATGCTATTTTCATGTGTGAATTGTAGAAAATTATTTTCCTAAGAGTTATGATGGATAATCAATGTGCAAATATTTTCTCTACTCATGCAACTGTTTATGGGTCACATAGTGCCATGTTTGCATTTTATTGAAAGAGAGAATATTTTTTCTTCCTGTGTATCCTCAACTTAGTTTTTTTTTTAAAACTTGGTTTGTGTCTTTTTATTTATCCCCACCCCCTTTATTTTTCCCCAAAACTGTTTTTCCCAAAACTTGTTTTGTTTTTCCTATTTTTAGGGTTTAGGGGTTTTAGGGTTTTAGGGTTTAGGGTTTAGGGTTTAGGGTTTTAGGATTTAGGGTTTAGGGTTTAGGGTTTAGGGTTTAGGGTTTAGGGTTTAGGGTTTAGGGTTTAGGGTTTAGGGTTTAGGGTTTAGGGTTTAGGGTTTAGGGTTAGGGTTTAGGGTTTTAGGGTTTAGGGTTTTAGGGTTTAGGGTTTAGGGTTTTAGGGGTTTAGGGTTTAGGGTTTAGGGTTTAGGGTTTAGGGTTTAGGGTTTAGGGTTTAGGGTTTAGGGTTTAGGGGTTTAAGGGTTTAAGGGTTTAAGGGTTTAGGGTTTAGGGTTTAGGGTTTAGGGTTTAGGGTT